>NW_007252901.1:945261-1137062 GCF_000164805.1 Carlito syrichta | reverse complement strand
CCCTCGCCCGGGGCGCTCCGGCCGCGGTCAGCTAGGGGCGCGGGCCGGCCCGCGGCGGCGGCATGAAAGTGACGGTGTGCTTCGGGAGGACCCGGGTGGTCGTGCCGTGCGGGGACGGCCACATGAAAGTTTTCAGCCTCATCCAGCAAGCGGTGACCCGCTACCGGAAGGCCATAGCCAAGGTGAGGGGCCGGGGGCGCACGGGGCGCGGGGGTGCGGGAGGAGGGGGAGGACGAGGAGGAGGAGGAGGAGGAGGGGGAAGGCGCCGGGATCAATATGGCGCTTCCTGGAAAGGGGAGGAGGGAGACGGAGCGGAGTCGGGGACAGGGAAAGTGCGGCGGCCCGGCCGGGCCTCGCGGGCGCCCCCCGCCCAGGCTGCGGGCGGCCAAGTTCCCCGCGCGGGCCGGGCCGGCGGGGCGGGCGAGGGCGCCGCCCGGGGAAGCGCGCCGGGACCCGCGATGCCCTCGAACGCCGCCCCTTGGGGCTCCGCCGCGGGCCAGCAGCGCCGCGGCGCAGGCGGCCCCGGCGTCTCCCGGAGCTGCAAGGGGAGCGGAGCCCGAGTCTGGCGCGGGGGGCGCGGGCGAGCCTGGCCGGGCCCTCTCCCCCGGCCGCCGCTGCGGGCCGTGCAAATCCAGCCCCAGGCCTCTCCCCGCTCCCAGGCCCCACGGGCAAAGCTGCGGAAAGGCAACTTCTGTGGCGCGGGGAGAGTTTATCCCCCACCCGACGGGGGTGGCTGCTGCCTTCTCCCTCCAGTCCCTTCCTCCCGGCGGAGCTGGGCCGCAGCGAGGAGCCTTTTCCTCCCTGCCCGCCGCGCGTGTCGGGGGCTGCAGGGTTGGGGGAGCCGCCGGTTTGGGGGCGGGAAGGCGGCACCGAGAGGCACCCCCGCTTCCCCGCGCCGGCGAGCGTCTGTGGAGCAGAGAATCTCGGCGATTGAGAAGCTCCAGTGCGGGCGCCTTTAAAAAGCACAACCCTGGAATGGTCGCCGAATGAAGTTTTCCTGCGAGGACCGCAGCTGGCACCTCGCTGGAACCACTTCCAGCTGGTGCCTGGGCTGCGAGGCCAGGGCGGATTTCGGAGTCGAGTAGATTTCCCTGTGGCTTGGTGGAGTGATAACATTGTCTCCACTTTGCTGCATTCCTCTACAATGTGTCAGAAGTGAAAAGGCATTTTGTTAAATTGTTTTTATCGACTGTGGCTGTGTTTGACAACGGCCCACGCTGAAGTTTCTCTCAAGCACCCGGGGATATTTCCTTTGTAGTAATGTTGGGTGGAAGGCGTATGCAGTGTGGTGCAGTGTTTTCTATTTGTTCCCGATACTGGGGTGGCCTGACCCGGGAAAGCTTTGGGGCTGCAGGTGAGGGAGCAGGTGACTCTGTCAGTGCGAGGTGACAGCCCACAATTCTTTCTGAAATTAAAAAGAAAACACACACACACTATTGTTTTGTTTTTAGTATTCATTGGAAAAAATAGCATGGACTTGACCTTTTAAATATAATTTTGGGGGACGTTTATGACCCTGACACAGAATGGAAGGTGTTCACTTTAACAGCTCTAAAATGTTCCTTACAGTTGGGTGAGCTCCTGTTGAAAAATCAAATAAAATCAGTGGAAATTGGGCATCTGTTTATCTTGCAAAGCTAACAAAGGGTAGAAGCCCTCTAAACATAAACATTTAAGGATAGTTTACGAATGACAGTTTATGATCTGAATGATCTAAATGAATAATCAAATTGTCCATGCCTACTGGAAATCAGCGAAATGTGAAAGGAAAGAGAAATACAATAATATGTACTCTGCAGTGTGCCTAGGATCCTGAATCTGTGGAAGGTGGTTGGCGTTTCCTCTCACCTTACTCATTTTACCTGCTTAAAATTAGTCATATGTCATCATATACTAAATGGACATTGGTAGATTTGCCTGTTTGGAAGATGCAAATGTAGTTATTTGACTGACTTGAGTCATTCATTCGTTCCACAGAAATTCTTAAGCATTTGCCATGTCCACGGCTTTGTTCTGGATGCTGGACATCCAGGGGACCCACTGCTTTGTAGAAAATGGACAAGAGACTGGCTCTGTGCTCCTCCAGATGAAGAAGCCAGTGTATACCATGGTGCTGAGAGGCTTTGGTGACAGAGCAGGACCTTATTCTAAATGCCAGCAAGGTTGTTCACCAGAACCTGGGGACACAGAAGAGGAAGTGCAGTGTTCTTCTGGGAGTTTGAAAAGCATCACAAAGAGAAAAAGGGCCTTGAGGTGAAGGAAGGGAGAGTGATGGTGGCCTTGGAGTTAGAGAGGGATGAGAGGGAGGGTCAGATGGATGGCTCACCAGTCTCCATTATTATTTAAAAGTGCTGTAAGTGCAATTTACAGTTCAGCAGGTAAATTTGGAGGTGGGCTTTGCAGTATACAAAGTTCAATCATTGGATCACAGACAGTTGACTCTTAGATGTTGCAAAAGCACGAGTGTCTTCTAGGTCTGTTTGTATTTTTCCTTCTCATTACCAGATAATGATTAATCTTTAGTTTTTCTTTTCATTTTTCCCATCCTGTGTAAAGTGGCTGTGAAACAAATACATATTAGCACCGTTTTAACTTGTATTCTCTTATCTGTTCTTTGCCCATATTGCTTAATAGAACATGACAAATTCTGTATGGAGAATTGGGTGACTGGGGAGTTGTCAAGTGGTGTTTAGGTTGCTAGGTGACATGTGGCATGATGAACTCCCATCTGGTGGGGGAAAATGTGGGTAGATCATGTTGATAGCTTTGTATAAAAATCTACCTAGCCCAAAAAAAGAAAGAAAGAAAGCTCTCAGCCTGCAGCAAGCACTTTGGGGTGTGGTGGAGCTAATTTTTTAGCATTACATTAGAGCTGTTTTCATGTTAAACCAATCGGTTTTTCTGATTGAAATAGATTTTTTTCTCTAGTGTAAAAGTGTTTCTGTGGTTACTGATTGGTGGAAATGACTGTTCATCCCTGTCCACTTGTCCTCATCCAGGGCTACACATTGAGAACCGTGTTGCACGTATGGTCCTCTTGAGGGCTGAGTATGGGAGGGCTAGTGGTGTGTTCCTGTGCCTGTGGCCTGACACCATGACTCCTGAGGGGCACAAGATGTACAGGACCACCTGGAAGTGTGTGGTTTGTTGAAGGGCTGCTGTGTATGCAACATCATGCCCTGTGCAGAGATATAACACTAAATTCTTGCATTTTTTCAAAAAGAGTGTAACCTAGGAGACAGGAAGACTGCATACAACTATAAATAGCAGTAGGTGGTAGCATTAATTGGCCACAGGGTGGTGTAGACAGCAATTGCTTCTGGAATTTGGAGGTGGGAGCTGTCATTATGGGACTTGTGTGTGGAGTTGCATTTAGTCAACAGGGTTTGTGCTGGCCTTGATCTGGGCAGTGCTTGCTAACGTGGTAGTGCAGTGACCTCAAAAAACACCTTCCTGCTGTCAGAGGACAGGGACTCCAGGTCTGCAGGTCTGTAGTTGGGGTCCCGGCATGTGACTTGGAAGAGCATCAGCCGAGATCTGAGCCTGGGAAGGGAGGCATTCTCATTGGGGAGCAGTGTGAGCAGGTGGTTCAGGCATTCAAGGGCCAGTTGGACTTTGGAGGGTTCATGACAGGTGGTGCACTAGGATCAAGCTGAGGCGGACCGTGAGTGGCAGGGCAAGACACTGGGCACAGAATTTGATGGTGCAGGAAGGATGAGGTGTTGGGTAGGGTGACAAGCAATCCTCTACGAAGATGACCTGAGCAGCCATCTGGATGAGGTCTTGGATGGATGATTCTTTAGCATTTCAGTCTAAAGAAATGCCACTCACTGCAAAGGTGCACTGAGCACTGCTAGGACAGAGGGATGGGGGATAAGGAGCACACAACCACCACCTGTGTACCATGTCCACTCTCGGGGGAGAAAGGGCTGCTAGAAGCCCAAACCTTACCTGCATGCTAGTTACCTGTGTACATGCACATGCACCCCACAACTCTAAAATAAAAATACAAGAGTGCCACTGCACTTCAGCCTGGCCACAGTGAGACTCCAACTCAAAAAATAATAATAACAGAAAACAAATTAAAAAGAAAGAAAAAAATGCCCCCCCCAATATCTCTCTTCTCAGGGGGTGGGAAGAACTTTGGATCGGGTTTAGAGACCTAAGTTAAGTAGTCATTTGACCTTGGGCAAGCCAACCTTGCAAGAGCCTCATCCTCTCTAAGGTGGAATATTCCCTGGAAGGACTAATATGGATATTGAACAGGATGACCACCAAGAAACTCCGTACGGGCTGTTCTGTCAGGGTTGATGGAACTGCAAATATGTTTTATCCTCCAAATGGTTTTAATCCTTGGGAACTTTCCCAAGTGCCCCAGAATTCCTGCTTGAATTTTCCCTTTTTGCTTAAAAAGACTGTGATTTAATTGAAGAATAGGTCAGACTGTTAGTATTTGCCTGTGTTGCACCACCATTGGGAGAGCAAATTGTGTGTGTACGTGTGTAAGGGGCAAAGAGGGTCAAGGTTGCCGGTTCTAACTTTACAGCAGATGGATTTTCTGGGCCTCTGTCCCTCAAGCACCCTTTGAATTATTTAATCGCAACCTGTTGTGCTGCAGGTTGAGTGCCTCTTATCCAAAATTCTTAGGACCAGAAGTGTTTTGCGTTTTGGGTTTTCTTTTCCTTTCAGATTCTGGAATATTTTCATACATATAATGAGATATTTTAGGGATGAGATCTAAGTCTAAATGTGAGATTTATTTATATTTCATATGCACCTTATGCACACAGCCTGAAGGTAATTTTATACAATATTTAAAACAATTTTGTAACGAAACCAAGCTTGTATTAAGTATTATGCATGGAATTTTCCACTTGTGCTATCATGTGGGCACTCAAAGTTTTGATTTTGGAGCATTTTGAATTTCAGATGAAGAATGCTCAACTTATATTTTTAAAAGTTGAGCCTGTGGACAGAAACGTTTGAAGATGTGCTTTCTTTTTGTGGGGGACTGTTGATTGTCAAAATTATAGAAGTCATGGTTTTTATGTAAAAAAAAAAATTTCAGTCAGTCTCTGTGGCTAATACCTGTAATATCAGCACTTTGGGAGGCCAAGGCAGGAGGATTGCTTGAGACCAGGAGTTAGAGACCAGCCTAGGCAACATGGTGAGACCTTGTCTCTACAGAAAATAAAAAAAAAGCTAGATGTGGTGGTACATGCCTGTGGTCCCAACAACTCCGGAGGTTGAGGCAGGAGGATCACTGGAGCCCAAGGGTTCAAGACTACAGTGAGCTATGATGGTGCCACTGCACTCCAGCCTGGGTGACAGAGCAAGACATCACTTCAAAAAAAAGAAAAAAGAAAAGAAAAGAAAAATCTTGTGGTTGGCGTGGAACTTTTCTGGGAATAAATGTGTGACTGCATGTTGTTACACACTGACAAGCTTTTTGAAACTTTTAGGAAAGCAGTTATACTGTTGCAGAGATTGAGAGAAAATAAAGGCAAGCATAGAAGTAGTGAAATGGAGGAAGCTTTATTGTTTTATTAACATTTTCTGCCTTCCCTCTCAAAAAGGATACAGAAACTTACCATGTTTGAAAGACTGATCTGAGATTCCAGGCTCATAGCCTCCTGCTGAAGTGCCTCTCTACGCTGTTCCCTCAAGTCCTGCTCCTCACACAGCCCATTCTTCCTGGGGACCCCCTCGCCTCCTAGCCTCTCCAAGCTCTGTGCTCCACCCACCTGGACTGCGTGCATGTTCCTGCCTCAATGCTGGCATTTTCTGTTTCTTCTGCCTCAGTGTTTGCTCCCTCTCCGCACTCCTTCACTGAGCCTTGGCAAAGACCAGCCATCTCTGGGGGCCGGCTGCAGACTCTGGGCTGTGGGGTTCTCCCTGCTTCTCCAAGGATTCCCCTGTGGCTCCTGCATGGAGCCCGGTGTGTGTGCTTGACCATGTGGTGCTCCCGTGTGTTTGTGTGCTCTGTTCTTCCACAGGAAAGGCCTGAAGTGGCGACTGTGTTTCAGTCCTCCCTGTAGCTCCAGGGTCTGTCACCTAATAATGGTCACAAAGACTGAGTAAATACAGAATTGAGAATCAGCACATCACACCAAAAAATCCCCTTCTGCTTAGAAGGCTTTAATCAGTGCTTGCTAATTTTAAGGACTCTAAGGTTTGGTGTGTTTGTGGTAATGGCCCAAACAGCTTGCAGTTGAAACGAAGATGCAGGGAGATTTGGCATGTCTGGAGTTATTCTTCTGTGTTAGCTGCCTTGAAGGAATTCAGTCTGTTTTTCAGACCAAGCAGAGGATTGTCTTGGGGCTTGTCTTTGGCTGGGTTCAAGGCAGGTGGCCAGGGCAGTGTGGGAATCTGGCCCAGAAACACACCTATGCTTGGTCTGGCGCCTCCAATTCTGTCAGTCGGGATCCTTGGATGAGTGCCAGGAGTAAATAGAAATGTTTAGGAGCTGAGATTCTCAGAGAGAATCTGGCTGACGGGAAGTGCTCCTTGGCTTATGGTGAACATGGATGTACTGGTCGTGGAGGGGACGTTTAATGTCCCATTTGGACAGAGACCCACAGACAGATCTGCCATCTGTCCTGGGAGGTTTTACCTCCCTGTGGAGTTGGAATGCAGGTTGGTGATGGCAAACACTCAATCGGTAGATGATCAGAGCCCTCTGCATTTTTTCCAAGGATGGAAAGAAACAGGTAAAATTGAACCACAAGGTGCTTTTCACAGGTCATTTTCCATCAGGAGGAGATGGGGAGTGAGGCCCACCCGGCATACTTTTGTCCTGTGTGTCCACTCTCACAGTAACGTTCCTAGCTGGGACAAGTTATTGTGGGGGGTGAGGCAGTCAATTTATACAATTTTACCTGTTTTTGTTTTTTCTGCTTTATATGGAAAATGGAAAAGCAAATCTTTATGGAAAGAAATGTGAGACCGGGCTCGATGGCTCAGCCTGTAATCCCAGCACTTTGAGAGGCCGAGGTGAGTGGATTGCCTGAGCCCACAGGTTTGAGACCAGCCCGGGCAACTTGGTAAGACGTTGTCTCTGCAATAAAATAAAAATTAGCCAGGCATGGTAGTGCGTCCCTGTAGTTCTAGCTACTTGAAAGACTGAGGTGGAAGGATTGCCAGAACTCAGCAGGTTGATGCTGGGTGGCCGTGAGTGTGCCACTGGAATCCAGCATGGGTGACAGACTGAGAGTCCAACTCAAAAAAAAAAAGGGCTGGGCTCAGTGGCTCAACCTGTAATCCCAGCATTTTGGGAGGCCAAGGCAAGTGGATTGCCTGAGCCCGCGGGTTTGAGACCAACCCTGGTGACAACTTGGTGAGACCTCGTCTCTACAATAAATCAAAAATTCGCCATGTGTGGTATTGCATGCCTGTAGTTCTGACTACTTGGAAGGTTGAGGCGGAAGGATCTCTGGAGCCCAGCAGGTTGACACTGGGGTGGCCGTGAGTGTGCCACTGCACTCCAGCCTGGGCGACGGAGTGAGACTCCCATCTCAAATAAAAGAAAGAAATGTGGAATTTAGTGAACAAGGTAGGAAGGTCTCTAATTTTTGTCCCTTATTCAACATTTTTTCTATTTGGAAAGATTATGTAAATATGACTTTCCTTTATAGGTCTCTGTCTTCTCATCTTTCGCCTGCCATCTTTAGGTGTTTTGTGCCATGAAATATTACTTTTGCTTATGTAACATCAATAAGGGTACCCTATCTCAAATTAGGTGAAGTAGGGATCAAAGGAAGGCCCAAACTTTACCTGAATTATGACCACTTATGTACCTAACCCTGAATTGTACCCCACACCTTTAAAATAAAACAAAAACAAAAACTAAGTATTACTCTTGTTTATTCTTTTTTCTTCACCAACACATATTGGTACTTACTAAGAAGATTTCTAACACCACATCCAAATGTCTTGAAACAGCAATTATTTAATTTTTTTCTCTTAAAGACAGACTATATAAGATATACACAAGAAAAATAACACGTGCTTACACAAAACTTGTACACAACTGTTCATAGTAGCATTAGTCATAATAGCCAGAAACAACCCAAGTGTTCGTCACCTGAGAAATGTATACCTAAAATGTGGCATATCCATATGCTGGGGTACTATTCAGCCATAATAAGGAATGAAATAACGGATACTGGCTACAACATGCTGAACCTTGAAAACGCTTTGCTGTGGTGAAGCAAGCCAGTCACAAAAGCCACATAGTCTATAGTTTTGTTTATATAAAGTGACAAGAGTGGGTGAATCTATACAGGCAGTAGAGAAGTGTTTGCCTAGGGCTGGAGTTTAGGGTCAATGGAGAGTGTTAGTGGGTATGGGATTTCTTTTTGGGATGATGGAAATATTTGAAATTTAGATAAGTGGTGATGGTTGCACAGTTCTGTGGCTGTACTAAAACATCACTCCACTGTATATTTTATTTATTTTTATTTTTATTTTATTTCTTGAGTTGGAGTCTCACTCTGTATCCCAGGCTATGTTGTGTATCCCAGTGTGGTGACATGCACATGGCTACTGTAGTCTCGGCCTGCTGGGCTCAGGTGATCCTTCCGCCTTGGCTTTCCAAGTTGCTGGAACTACAGATATGTGCCACCACACCCGACTAACTTTTTGATTTATGGTAGAGACAAAGTCTTGCCAAGTTGCCCAGGCTAGTCTCGAACCCCTAGACTCAGGCAATTCTCTTGCCTCTGCCTCCCAATGTGCTGGGATCCCAGACTTGAGCACCAAGTTCTCTGGCCTCTCCTTGCTGTCCCTTACCCCTTTAAGGGCTTCAGTGATTGTTTGCTTGTTTTCCCTCATCCAGAGACTCCTGCTCGGCTCACCAGCTGCCTTTGCTGAATGCAGGTTGATTAGGATGCTTCTAGGATGTATGCAGTGGAAGAGCTTTTCCAGTATTTGGTTTTGGCTCTTGGTAGTTTTGAGCTTTGGCAAATCTCACAAGCTCCATGAGCCTTCATTTCCCCATCTTTGTCTTTGATTCAGAGGTGCTAAGCTGGGCTCCTGTTGTCAGTCTCTGTGCAGGTTCAACTAGGCTGCATGGCTGGTTCTGGTGCTCATGGGGCCACAAGGCATGAGCAATGTGTGGTGCACACAGGGCATAGAGTCTTCTACTCCACCCCCCCACACTGGAAGAATATTTTGCTTCCCTGACTTTGAAATGATGGGACTTGTTCTCCAGGTCAAATGCATACTACTGAGAGTAAGGGTAAATTTTACCTTCAGAATCCCTTATTGTCTTGGGATAAGTATCTTTTAATATAAATCACATGCTCAGAAACAATGAGACTGTTCCCTTTGTGGATTATAAATGTGTGATATTACATGATACTAAGTGTATTATATATGTATTATATATGTATTTATGTGTACACACAGGCATATTCATGAGGTTGACATAAATGTAAGTAGTTTTAGAGATGACAATCATATCTATATTATTTCTCCCACTACTCTTGGTGTTTTTTAATATTCAGACACTGTAAGATTTAAATTTTCGGACCCTGGATATATATGTTCTAGAGTGTGGCTTTTCTATTCCTGTTATTTCTACTGCATCCATTTAGTTTAGAAAACTAATCTGTATTATAGGGATGACATTTTTGAAAAGGCCTATTTGAGATAGACTACACTAAAAATCAATGTTTCCTTCTCTGACACTTAAACAACTTGCTATATGTCTCAAAAACCTAAAATTGCGAACTAATCAAAATATCTACTTAGGTTAAAGACACTAAGTAGAGAGTGCTTCTTTTATGTAGGTGGTTTATATGAGAATGGTTTTTTTTGTTCAATTGCTTTTATGTATACAGTAACAACTGGAAAATTTTTTCATGTTTAAAAATTTTTTTTTCAAAATCAAATATTAAATCCAAAAAATAAAAACTCTTTTCCAGGGAACACATTTTCTTATACCACAATGATACTTAAGAGGTATAATTTATAATGCTGAGACTCAGTGTGCAAAGTCATATGTAGCCAGGTTCCTGCCCAGCAGGGTTAGACTCTAAACAGGGATTTATTTTATTACAGCCAGCAGCACCTGCAGAAGAGGGAGGTAAAATGTGCAGGATATTGGTTTCTGATGTACTGCCATGCAGGATGTGCCTAATCACCAAACCCATTACAGTGGAATATGGGATTTGATACCTTTACCACTTTGTTAGAGATCTGGAAAAAGAACCTTTTAGAAAAATCAGTGGATCTCTAAATGCATCATTTGACTTGATAAACAGCTACATCTGGAAAATGGTGCTATTTCAGCATTGGTACTGCTGAGGAATAGGAAATATTTTAAATTATGAAGACATGTCCTATCAGGAATATTTTTTTCCCAGGAATCCTGGGATACTAATAAACCTCTGAACTTTCTATGGTGGGATCAGTTTTATCTTTCATACTTTATGACCTGCTGCTTAAAATGCAGATATTTTTCAAAGGCACAATTAGCTGAAGGTGGACAGTTTGGGGGTAGGAGTTTTTTCTAGGAGGTAGGCACAGTGACCTGACCAGGATTCAGAAGAGCAGATTCTGTCATCTTTGTGTCTCAGTAAGAGCGGCAACTTCTGCGAGTCCAGCCTTTAGTTCACCTTCCTGATGGGATTGTTGTGAGGCTTCAACCAGAGAATATGAAAAGGTGTTGTAGGAAGAAGAGCAGAGTAGATGTTACCAGTTCTGTTCATTTTTGCCAAGAATGTTGGCCAGTGATTAAGACTCACTTGAATAAGCTTTTCTAAATTGTTTTTTCTCATCCTAATGAGAACTTCACTAGATGTGGGGGAATTGGGTGTTAAACTGTCTCCCTTAAAAAAATCACCCAAGGAAACTCTGCAATTTATGAAACAAAATCCCAGTGATATTGATTTGGATGCTCCAAAGATGTCCCTAATGGAGAGCTTTTTCAGTTTTTGTTTTGAGTCCCCCAGTGTTTTCCCAACTGTTTTTCCAACTGAGCCTGTTTTCCCAACTGTAATTTGGGGTTGTTTTCATTTATTGGCTGTCATGAAGATTAATTGCTTTAATGTAGATGGTCCCCTATAATATCATAGATTTTAGTCAATATTAAGAATCTAGTACAAAAAAAAAATCTCTTTTTCTTCAAGTTTTAAACATAGATTAGGCACAATCTTAATGGCTAATTTATAAAGTCAACTTGATTTTTATTTGATTTCTGATATCGAGTGCAATTTTTCAAGATCTGTTAAAAGGGCACTTTCCCCCCCAAAAAATGCTGTAAAAATTCCAGTGTTAGTATTTATAAAACAGTTGGAAATAGAGGGGAAAATTCTAGGCCCAAGGATGTTCAGATTAACCCAAGAGTTGAAGCTGATTCTTTTACAGATCATAGAAAGCTGTGTTTGTCTAACAATCTTAACTGTTTGGGATTTTCTACTATTAGCCCTTGTTATTTTCCAGAATAATTACAGCTACTATATGGCTGGATCATAGGAAATTATGTACAATTTATTTTCTGTATTTAAAATATTTTAAAAGGCCTTGGTTGCACATTTGCCATTTAATTTTTTTAATTGGAAAGAATAAGACTAGAAACTGTCAATACTACTTATATTTATAGAATACCCAGATGTTTTAAAGACCTTTCACGTTTATTAACTAGTAGTAGTTCTGAGAATACCCTGGAGCTGACAGAGATAATCTGAATTGTAAAATAAGATGGGAAAGTTGACATTTTTGTGACTTCTCTAATCCTTTATGATATAGGCCTCTGTAAGTCATGTACCTGTAACACTACTTTTCTATGGGTCTTAAAATGGTGATTTTGGGCAGCTAAATCAGCAATAAGGGAACAGAGAGCATCTTTTGCTTAGATAGGTGGTTATAAAGTTTGACAGATTGATGTAACTTTTAATACTTTAGTTCAGCTAAAGGCACTCAATGTCAGTCACCTGAAGACTTCACCCAAGAGTTGACCTATTTATCATACTAAATAGGGAGTGGTGTCTTGAAGGCTTATTCAGGTTCTGGGCACGGCAGGCAGTGTGATTGCGTGGTACCCGCAAAGCTGTTGACTTGGGCTTTGTATTCAAGAGGACCACCTCCTCTCATGCGTCTTTCCCATGCCTCAATATTGAAGGTTGTTTTCCTCTCTGAGGATCTTAAACATTTCATTGATTAAAGTGATGTCTCCTCCCTCTCCCCTATGTATTTAGGGAAGTTGCCAAGTCATGACTAAAGTAATAAAGCTTGTCTAGTTGTGCAGTGTTCATATTTTGATTTGGATCCCTTCCAGTGTTTGTAAACATTGTTTCATGTGAGTGCATTTGAAATCCAAAGCTTTCATTTCATAAAAGACATAAAAAAGAGACACAGCGGCCCAGGAGATTGGAATCCATGTGTGTATGTCTCTTCCCTCCACAGCTTCCTCTTTGTTTTTGTGCTTTGCTAGTGAAAGCGATGAATGGAACATTCAAACACTTTCCAGAACACTCAAGCATTTCATAACAAAACTGTAGAGAAATAACTGGGAGAATTTTTTTTTTTTTTGGAGTCAAGGTCTCTCTTGATCGCCCAGGCTGGAATGTAGTGACATGATCATGGCTCACTGTAGCCTCCATCTCCTGGGCTCAGACGATTCTTCTGCCTCAACCTCTCAAGTAGCTGGGACTGCAAGCATGTGCCACTTTGCCTGCCTACTTTTAAAATTTAATTTTATTTAGAAAGCAGGATTTGTTGAGAGGACAGAAAAGCTCCAACGATGGGAGGAGATGTGAGGGGATTGCCCAATTTTTTTAATTTTTAGTAGGGACAAGTTCTCAATATGTTGCCCAGACTGGCCTCAAACTCCTGGACTCAGGTTATCCTCCTGACATGGCCTTCCAAAGTGCTGGGTTTACAGATATGAGATACCGTACCTGGCCTAAGTCATTTTTTTTTTTTTAGTTGGAATCTCACTCTGTCAATCAGGCTGAAATGCAGTGGTGCGCTCATGGTCACCACAGCCTTGACCTGCTGGGTTCAGGTGATCCTTCCACCCCTGCCTTCCAAGTAGCTGGAACTACAGACACACGCCACCATGCCTGGCTAATTTTTTGATTTATTGTAGAGATGAAGTCTCACCAAGTTGCCCAGGCTGGTCCCCAACCCATGGGCTCAGGCAATCCTCTTACCTTGGCCACCCAAAGTGCTGAGATTATAGGTGTGAGCCACCATGCCTGGCCCTTAGTGAGTTTTAATACATGGGATTTTAGTCTGAGGCAGAAGAGTTTGGGCTTTGGCTTGTTTTTTTCATTAATGAGAAGGGAAGGTGCTTTCTTTATAGATTCCAGGGAGTGATATTTTCAGCTTAATCTTTGCTTTTGGTGGCATAAAGCTTTTTAGGTCAGGACTTGTGATCAAAAGCTCTTGTACAAGAGGTGCTGTTATCAGGGGAATTATTTATCTGCCTATCAGTTTGGGGAGTTGTTGACAAAGTGCCTTTAACAGTGATATCTACCACATTATTTCAGTCCCAACTTATTCAGGAATTTTAGAGAGGTGGCAGGAGATCCAGGAGACAGTGGGGTCGGAAAATAGTAATAGCATTGCCATTATTGCTCTGGCACCATCTGGGAATCTGGTTAAAATATCCTAGTATGTATGGTGTATGTTGTGTATCAGGCCCTAAGTGCTGAGATCCATGCTTCATGTGAATGTGTTGATCTCTTGGAGCCGTGTTATTGGGACAATCCCGAGTTTACAGGTGACAAAGCTTGGGCTAGAGAGGATCAGAATGTTTCAGAAGGTTGCACATCAGAATGCACAGTTTGGCCGTCTTAGGCAGACCCCTCTGACTTCAGAGCCTGCACTGTGAATCACTACACCATGGCATACTGATGTGGCCCATGCATTTTAGGATGCTGCAGTTCCACGAGAAAGAGTAAACAATGCCCATGGAGAAGAGTGGGATTTTTTCTGACTTCAGTTTGCTTGAATAGCTTATGGTTTAAGGAATAGATGCACCTTTGGGATGACCTTCAAGTTGGTGGTGGTCAACTAGGCTTGGCTAGCTGTCAAAGACTTTTCCTCTTCAGATGTGTCCCATGGGCCAGCAGCACTTGGAAACTTATTAGAAATGAGACTTTTGGAATCCATTCTAGACTCTCTGTATAAGAATCTGTATTTCTTTTTCTTTTTCTTTCTTTTTTCTTTTTTGAGTTGAGGTCTCACTCTGTCACCCAGACTGGAGTGCAGTGATGTGATCACAGCTCTCCACAGCCTCAAACTCCTGGGCTCAAGGATCCTTCTTTTGCAGCCTCTTGAGTAGCTGGGACTACAAGTGCATGTTACCATGCCCAGCTAATTTCAGAATTTTTTGTAGAAAAGAGGTCTTGTTATGTTGCTCAGGCTGATCTCAAACTCCTGGACTCAAGCAGCCCCCTGCCTTGGCCTCCCAAATGTTGGGATTACAGGTATGAGCGAGCCACCACGCCCAGCTAAGAATCTGTATTTTAACCAGATCTCTAGATGGTACCAGAGCAGTTGCTGTGAATCCTGGCTGCAAGGTAGGAATATCTGAAGGTCTTTAAAAACCTGATGCACAAGCTCTACACACCCACATCAGATCTCTGGGTCAGGATTGGATACTGGTATTTCTATAAAGCTCTTCAGGTGGTTGTCTATGCAACAAACGTGAAGAACTGTTGGTCTGGGCCAACCTCCAGGCCTTTTGGGGTTGTTGCATTATGTGATCTGGGACCCTGCTCACCTTTTGGCTGTGTGCTGAGATTTCCAGAACACAAGTATAGAAGACCAGCCAAGAAGCTGAAGGCCTGGTCACTTGTGTGACAGCAGACCACTCTGTACATTTTCATTTCTAACTGTTGAAGTCACTCAGTTCTCCTGCTTGTCGATTTTGTTGGATTTTACTTATGGGAACAATGGGCAACCTGTGTGTTAGGTACTCTTCAGGTTTTAGCTGTTAACTCTTAATGATGTCTAGTGTGAGTTTAATGGTCATCCTACTAAACAGAGGTGGCTTACAGGGTTAAGGAGGGGCAGTAAGGACAGCAAAGGGGTTGTAGTGAGGGGGAGAAAGGAAAGGCCAGGTTGAGTAAATTATAGGAGTTATGTTGTGAGCCAGTTGATGTCTTTTGGGTATTTGTGATCTGCAGAAACAGGACAACTACTATTTTTAGTTTTGGGTAGAGAAAAGGGCTTGTGAGCAGTGGACTAAACACCTTTCTTGCTAGTTTTTCTTCAAGCCTGTTTGCAGATATGCTTCCATTTGCTGGAGGAACGGTATTAGAGAAGACTGCTAACACACCCTCAGAAGGCCTGCTCTTGGAATAGTCCCATGGAGCAAGTCCCGCCCGGCACCAGAATGCTCATGGTCTGCCTGCTGCTGGTAGATAGGAGCTCCTGGCCATGCTGCCTTGTGATCCTAAATGTGGGTCACAGAATTTGTGTGTCTGTGTATCAATTGTATTATCTTCAACCTAGCAGTGTTAATTTTGCTCTTCTCATCAGCATGGCTCCTTATATCCTGTGCATGAGGGGGGAACCCCCAAATGGAGTTTATTTATAAAGAATTTGTGTATTTATTCTTACATGTTTAAACTTCATTCACCTTCAAAGTACTCTTTGATGCATTACATCTATTGCAATGCTTTTCCCACTGCTCAAAATTGTTTTTGAACTTGTCAATTTTGATGACTTTTCTTGCTTCTGCTGTTTTTAGTTTCAGCTCTTTCACATTGGCAAAACATTTCCCTTTGAGGACATTTTCATCTGGGGAAACAACAAAAAAGCCGCTTGGGGCATGATTGGGTGAATAGGGAGGGTGGGACATGGGGTCATGCCATTTTGGGGTAAAAAACAGCTGAATCCTTAGCATGGTGTGGGCAGGTTGTTCATTTAAATCATTGTGAAACATCATTATGAAATGGATGTTGAAAGAATCTCCAGAGAAAAATTCACTGAAGCTGAAACACAGCCTCTCACAACAATGCTAGCTGGTACACTGATGCTGATGGTTTCCTAGAACACTTACCTAGTGGGGAAAGCCTACACTACACTACAAGGGGCCTACCCTCCAAACAACAATTTGGGTTTTTTTTGGTCCCCCCTTGTATTTATACACTTTATACACTATTAGAAGTAGGAAATGCAGGACAGATCACCCAGAATTTGCCAGCCTTCCTTTAGACAACTTGGACTGGCAGAAGGGACTCACGTGGCTCTTCTCGTCAGCATGGCTCCTTATATCCTGTGCATGAGGGGGGACCCCCCCACATGGAGTTTATTGCTCTTCTTGTCAGCATGGCTCCTTATATTCTGTGCAAGAGGGGGAACCCCCCCAAATGGAGTTTATTTATAAAGAATTGTGGGCAACTTGGTGAGACCTCATCTCTACAATAAATAAAAAAATTAGCCACAGATCCCTTCTCTCTGTCCCTTCCTGGGATGCTCCTATGGTGCTATGTATACTTAGCAAACTGAGAACCCAGCACTGTGCTCAGAGTGTTTGTGGCATGACTGGTGAGAGGTGATTAAAGCAGGAAATAATTTCTTCAAGGGTACTTTCAGAGCTGCAAAGTGTTCTTTGTAATAAAATTTTAAAATATTGCCTTTGGGCAACCCCTTTGGGTCCCCTCCTACTGTGGGAACTTTTCCGTCCTCTCAATAAATCCTACTTTAAAAAAAATTATATATATATAGTCTTCAAATACACTGCAGCTCTAAGAACTTACTAGTACTGAATTTTTATAGACTTGATGGAAATTACTTTAGTCAAAGGCATAATGTCTCTGATAGCAATGCCCATGTAAGAATTTTTTTTTTTTTTTTTTTTTTTGAGTTGAAGTCTCACTCTGTTGCCCAGGCTGGAGTGCAGTGGCATGCTCATGAACACCCCAGCGTCGACCTGCTGGGTTCCAGTGATCATTCTGCCTCAGCCTTCCAAGTAGCCATAACTACAGGTTTGTGCTACTGTACCTGACTAATTTTTGATTTGTTGTAGAGACAAGGTCTTGCCAAGTTGCCCGGGCTGGTCTCGAATGCGCGGGCTCAAGCAATCCTCTCATCTTAGTCTTCCAAAATGCTGGGATTATAGACTGAGCCACCAAGCCCAGCTAAGAATTTTAAAGATCTTATTCAGGAGTTTCAAATAGCACTTTACTCCAAATGTTTTAAAAAACTAATGTATATTTAGGTATTGCTACGTGACAAACCACCCAAAACTTAATGGCTCAAACCAACAACTATTTAAGTATATCTCATGATTTTGTGGGTCAGGAATTTGGGCAGGGTTCAGCTGGGTTACTCTTTCACTCCACTTGGGGTTACTTGGGATGTTTCACCAGCAGGTGACCTGGTCTGGGGGGTCCACAACGTTTCACTCACATGTCTGGTGCCTGGTGGGGGTGACTGGAAAGTTGGGCTCAGCTGGCACTGTTGACTAGAGCACCTATATATGGTGTCTTCAGCATCGAGGTCTCAGGATGGTTGGATTTCTTGTACTGTGGTTCAGGGTTCCTGGAGAGGGTCCTAAGAATCAGGAAGAAGCTGCCTCTCTCTTAAGGTCTGGCTAGACCTGGAAGACAGCATGGCATCGTTTCTCCTATATTCTGTTTACCAGCTTGCCTCGATTCAGGGGATGGGACATGGACTCTTCTTTTTCAAGACTGTGTGGTCATTTTTATTCTGCCTTGGGTATCTGTGCATTTGTATATCACACATAACATCAAACATTTATTTTTATTGTCATGTGTCATAGTTTAAAATAGTCTTTTTCTTGATCTAGGCAAGGATAATAAAATGTATATTCTGAACTTTTGAAGCTGACAAACCTAAGAAGCAGTTAGTGTTTATATTTCATTAGCCCAAGATCTGACAGCTTTCCCAGGCTGTATGGTAGAAAGAGATAATGATAGTAACATCTTAGGTTTATGTGGCATCTTCTGAGAGGTTCAAAGTGGTTGTGCCACTCATGATTCCTTTATGGGAATATCCTGTAAGGCAAATAAGCCATAGTACCCCCAAGTTCATACACAGATGGGGGAATACAGTAATTCCATCAATCTACTAATAAACAGTGTTCAGAAACCAGCTCTTGTAATGATCTGTTTGCTGATTAGAACTTGAGTGTGACTCTGCCTGTCTTAGAGATGATTCGATAAGATGGTCGAAATTGGCTTTTGTGTATCTGGTAATATTTTTAGCATAGCATTTACCAAAGAAATGTCATGTTTAAAGAGGAGTGTGAGTGATGGCTTATACCTGTAATCCTAGCACTTTGGGAGGCCAAGGTGAGAGGATCACAAGAGCTCAGGAGCTTAAGACATAATGAGACTCCGTCTCTATGAAAAATAAAAATAAAAAATTTAGCTGGTCATGATGGTATACACCTGTAGTCTCTGCTACTTGGGAGGTTGAGGTGGGTGGATCGCTTGAGCCCAGGAGTTCAAGGCTGCCATGAGCTGTGATCATACCACTGCACTTCAGTCTGGATGCCAGCCTTTATTTCTATAAAAATTTCTATAAGAACTTATTTCTATAACAATTTAAACAGTTATATTTCTAATGTGGAATTTTTGAGGGGAGAAACTTAAGAGAATTGCATCACAGGGATGTATCTGATGGATTAAAGTCTACATTCTCATTATAGAGCCAGAGGTACAATAGTGGAAAGCATATAGGTAGTTGTGTGACTGTCGCTGTTGTGAGTATGTGGCCAGGACTGAGAGTGACATTGGGAGTGGGAACCCTGGTCCCCTGTGGGGTATCTATTCATTTCTGAATCCCCCCATGGTGGAAGCATCTCCTTGTTCTTTTTTTTTTTTTTTGAGTTGGAGTCTCACTCTGTCGCCCAGACTGGAGTGCAGTAGCCGCTCCCAGCCACCGCAGCCTCGACTTGCTGGGCTCCAGCGATCCTTCTGCCTCAGCCTTCTGAGTAGCCAGAATTACAGGTGCGTGCTACCGCGCCCGGCTGATTTTTTCATTTATTGTAGAGATGAGGTCTCGCTGCCCAGGCGGGTCTCGAACCCGCGGGTTCAGGCAATCCACTCACCTCAGCCTCCCAAAGGCACGGGATTACAGGCTGAGCCACTGAGCCCGGCCATCTCCTTGTTCTTATGTGATGTTTTCACGAATAGTTTAGCCTTATGTCACATTTGCTTTGCCTCTGCTATTTAGAGATACCCTTGGAGTATGATGCAGCTCCACTGTAATACTCCAAATGTAAATTCATTCAATTTTAATTAATTACTTTTTTCTTTTATAGAGACAAGGGTCTCACTATATTGCCCAAGCTGTTCTCAAACTCTTGGGTTCAAGCAATTCTTGGTCTCCCAAAGTGCTGAGATTACAGGCATGAGACACTGCACCCATCTTCATTCGACTTAACTTAAAATGAGATACTTTACATATGACTGATGGGCATCATCAGACTTTGGGAATAAACACTTCTTCAGCCACCATTGGTTACAGACATCTTTTGGTTTATAAATACTGCACCCCACGTGAAATGACCCATCCCACATGTTTCCACCAGCACAAACTTCCTGAGAATGGCTTTCAGCAAGTAGTCTCTAGCAGAGAAGTCTGTGGGTTCTGTGTAACTTTCTAAATAGAATTCACAGTGATCAGCCTGAGTGCAAACCCCAGCCTACCTCTCTCCCTTTGTCTCCCACCACCCTCTCTTCCCACTACCCCATCATGACAGAACTGACTTTCCCTGTTGTCCCATAGTTGCACTGAATTCCCCAGTTGCCTTGTCTTTATACGCAATGTCCCTTGCCTGAAACATTCTTTCCCTAGTTTTCCCTCTCATCTTGGTTCTTCCATTCTTTGCCCTGCACTGATGCCAGAGCTATGACTTTTGCTTAGAAAGCTGCAGGGGCTTCCTGTGACCTCCAGGACAGCCCCCACCCCATCCCCAAATGGATTCAAGGCTGTCTGCCTCCACCCCAAGTGCCATTGCCAGAGCCCACTCTGGAATGTCCCAGCGGCAGCTCCAGGCACCACCCAGCTGTTGCCTTCCTTGACTCCCCACCCAGAGAGATGTAAAAATAGATATGTTGAGTTCAAGGGCTATAGAGAATGACTATGCAATCATGTACTTTTTGAAAGGAAGTTACCCCGATAATTTTGACAGTGTTATTACATGTTTTATGAGTTGTAAATAATTAAAAGTTGATGAACTTTTAAGAGAGATTAAGCTGATATTATCAAGAAGGATTTCTTTAACACGGCTTCTTCCAGGTGGGAGCTCATCCTAGCGGGCTGACTGCATGAAAGTTCCCTGATGTTCTCGACTGCTGCTGTTGATGACTGTGGCTTGGCTTGCTGGATTTACCAGGCCCACATGCTACCATAGAAGTTCTGGGTAGATATGCTAGTTCTAGGTGGTACATGACACATCCAAAGGTAGATAAAAGAAGGTGACATGTAGCCTTGGTGGGAAAACCGGGTACTTGAAAACTGCAGGGCAGCTGTGACTAATGCTGTAGTTAATTAATTAAGAACGACTCCTCTGGCTTTGTGGAACCGAGTGCTTTTCATCTTTGACAATTAAACATGAGTGAATATCAAGGTGCATTATTTGCATTCACTGTATTCTCTCTGCCCGTTGGTACCTGTGATATGTTGATAATGGGAGAACAGTTGCTGCTGTATTAGGGACAAAAGGGAGCTGATGACTGAACTGGGTAATTGAAGTATTGATCATGGTGTAGCTTCCTCCTAGGACCTGGAAGAGCCTGTGGACTCCATTCTGTCACCACAGGTCTTGTCCCTGCCAGCACTGGGTGGAGCAAGAGACCCAGGCAAAGTGTGCACAGGTGTATGGCCATCTGATAGACGCTCCCAGGAGGTGGCCAAGGAGGGTTGGGAGAGTTTTAAACGCTGTAAGTGTAGAAAGACATCCTTATGTAACTAAGGCTGGTGTCCTAGAGTCTGTAGAGTTAGACACCCACCATTTTGGCTCCCCAATAAGGGGCCAGGGTGGCTCTCGGATGGGTTTAGGCTATGTGGACCTGGCTCTCGCTTTCCCACCTTGCCATGTGTCCCTCCTCCTCATTGGTTCCCCAACAGGCTGGAGCAGTCCCTTGAATAACTCACTAGATGGTCCTCTACATCAGAGCCCAGCATTGGCATAGAGCACAGCTTCCGGGGAAGAGGGCCTGGCCCAGGCCAGGCTGTTTGGTAATGTGCCACCCGCAATACCTCTGCTGCTTCCAGGAGGGCTGCATGCTGTCACTGACAGTGGGCGTGGGTGCTTGGGAGCTTGTAAGCCTTGGTTCACAGTGCCAGCAGCATAGCGGAGCATGAGAGATACTTGGGCTGTGGAGTCGCAGGCCAGCTGCTTCTGCCTGGGACTGTTAAGGTTGTCACAGAGCAGTTGTTCTGAGCAGTTTTCATGTAGCTGCTGCTGGCTGTTAGTGGGGACAGATTTCTTTGCCTCTCAGTCAAGTGGTGTAGAGCATTACACAGTGATAATACCTGGTTAGATTTAGGAATGGTCTTATAGGAAATAGTTCGATTTTGTATTACCTAACTGAATAGAGAAATAAACATTTTAGAACAGAGTTAGCCTGTGGCTTATCTTGCTTCCTCCAAGTGGAATAATTTTGTATTTTGTGATGCTCTCAAATTATCAAAGTGTGTATGCCCTGTGTGTGTGTGTTCATGTGTACGTATGTCCATGTGTGTGCTGTATATGTCCAGACATGCATGCCCGTGTGTGTGTGTGTGTGTGTGTGTGTGTGTGTGTGTGTGTGTGTGTGTGTGTGTGAGACTGGGGAGGAGGGGATTGTTATCACACTGAGTTTCCAGCAAAAGGCTTGAAATTTATTTTACAGTCATAGACTGCCTTTTGGTTCCTCTCAAGTATTAAATGATTCTTTTGTGCAACTCTATAGATTAAAGAAATGCAGTCTGGTTTTGTATGGCTCAGTAAATCTTCAGAAAAGCCATTTACATTGGGATGCATTTGCTGGAATATTTAAGAAAACTTCTATAATAAAATTTTTCATCTTAAAAAAAAAAAAAAATTCAGCCCTAACTTGATTTTTCCCGCTTCCTTTCTGAGAGGTCACACACTTTCTTCCTCTTTCCTGGTACTTCAGCCTCTTGTTTGCTCACCAGCCTGCATTGCATGAATGCTGGATCTTAGGGAGTGCACCACAGGTGGGGCGCTTGGATCAGGACAGTGGAGGGCTTGCTAGCCCTATCATGGGGGCAGACACAGCTTCCAAGTTTCCATTCTCTGTCATTTTCAGTTAGTCAATTGTGGGTGCTCTGTTGCCAATGAAGCAATTTTACCATCTTTTTCCCTTTGTTTACCCATCAGCAACCTGAATGTGCTTGTCTCCTTGGAGAGCAGGCTGATTGGTAAATTAGTGCCGGCAGAGGAAGTGGAAGAAAATGTGTGAGTGTGTTTTCTTTAAATAAATACACTCTGCAATTTATTTTATTGGATTTTCTTCTTTGAATGAGAATGCCACAAGTAATCCCATTTCAGTCTAGAAACTGCTTGCTCACCAGGCCTCTGCCTTTGAAATCACAGACGTCTTTAATAAATGAGGCAATTTACAGATTCATCAATAATTAACCAGGAATATGACAAGTTTTATCCCAAGTCAAAACTTTCTCAGTGTTTCAGACAGTCTGCTCCTGCAGGTGAAATGTCTTTATAGTTCTTGATTCAGCATCCAAAGCTCAGGATTCTGCCATAGGAACATGGGTTTGACTGAGCGTGGTGGATATTTCTTGAAAAAATGATAAGCATTGCTTATAATAAAATAAATACATATTTATTGTAGGAAATGAGGAAAGTACAGACAATTTTTTTTTCTTTATGAGTAGGAGTCTTACTTCGTTGCCCAGGCTGGAGGGCAGTGGCATGCTCATGGCCACTCCAGTGTTGACCTATTGGGCTCTGGCGATCCTTCTGCCTCAGCCTTCCAAGTAGCTGGAACTACAGGTGTGTGTTACCACACCCGGCTAATTTTTTGATTTATTGTAGAGATGAGGTCTTGCCAAGTGGCCCAGGCTGATCTCAAACCCGTGGGCTCATGCAATCCTTTCACCTTGGCCTCCCAAAGTGCTGGGATTGTAGGTGTGAGTCACTGCACCCAGCCCTGTCATAATAATTTTTAAAAGTTGTATAGCATTTCCTTATAAATACCTATTTGACTATTGTTGGGAATTTAGTTTATTTCCTTTTTTTTTTTTTTTTTTGAGTCAGAGTCTCACTTTGTCGCCTAGGTTGGAGTGCTATGGCACTCTCTTAGCTCACTGCAGCCTCGACCTTCTGGGCTCAGGCAATCCTTCACCTCAGCCTTCTGAGTAACTGGGACTACAGATGTATGCTACCATGACAGTTTTTGTAGAGATGGAATCTCACTGTGTTGCCCAGGCTGGTCTCAAACTCCTGGGCTCAGGCTGTCCTCTCACCTCAACCTCCCAAAGTGCTGAAATTTACAGGCGTGAGCTACCACATCCAGCCTATTTCCTCATTTTTTGCCACTTAAAATTATTGCAATAATTTAGTCCACAGTTATGATCACGGTATTTGCTTAAATTGGATTTTCTAAGTATAATGCTTGGGCAGGAAGTCATGAATATTTTAAGTTCCTCAGTTTATGCATTTGGCCAGTTTGCTTTCTGGATGGATTGTGCCAGTGTATGCTCCGCTCGCATGGGAGAGTGCTCTCTGCTTCTGCCAGGGGGACTCCTGGGTCAGTGGGTGATGGTACTGCTTTAGCTTCATTTTGATCATCTGTTAATGGGGCTGTCATCCTTACTTCTTCTTGGAGATTGAATGAGAGGTACACATGTGTAAGGCCTGACCCAGAGCTTGGCCCAAGGTGGGCCATTGCTGCATGGTAGATGTGGTGGTAGCCGATCCTGTCCTTAGATTCTTCCATGTTAATGGAGCAGTGATGAATTGGGAGATGATAGATAACTACATCGAGTTGTCTTATGCTTTCAAGGTGACACACTACTTCTCTGAACTGGGATTGTGTGTAAAACAGTTTGAAAAACAGTATTTAATATTATAAACTTTTTTCTCTCCTGAGAATGTCTTGTGGAGTGGTATTCAAAAGTTTCCTACTGTCTAGATGATGTCCCATTTGTCCACATGGCCCGTCCATGTCTTATAGAATCTTTGGATGAGACTATCTCGTTTGTGCTTTTTAAATACATGTTGGGTGTCCCTTTGCTCTATGCCTTAGATATTGGCAGTTTTTCACATCTTTTCTGCTAACCTGAATAGATTATGTCTATAAAGTTTATCTTGTCTCCCCTTTAAGACTTATACATTCTATTTGCCTCTTTGGTCTTTGAGGATTCCCTCCATCTTTAATGAGATATGAAAATGCTGTGTATCTCTGCAACATTGTTTATTCAGCTGCCTAAATGCTCTCAAGCCTTATTTAGACCAGCTGTAAAGAACACCTACTCTTTGCAGTTTCCTTGACAAGTCTTATTTCGCTACTCACCTTCTTATGAGGTAGGTAACTCCATCTGGTTATCTGATCAGTACTTGGTTTTTTCTTATGATTCTGCCACTTTGGAATGAGTATTACTTTGTAATCCTTTTGGGGAATCACATTTCTCCCATTATACATGAAGAATGTGTCTTTAATGACAATTGTGTTTACATTAATCTGTACTTGTTTAGTATCATTCTTATGAACTGGATTTTATCTTTGTATTTTTGAACTTCATTAGAGATTTATAGGGCATTTTTGCTAAGTCTTCAAGGACTGACAAAAGATATAAAAGACCTAGTAGTTTTGTGGATATCTGACTTTGAGCTGAATGTGGTGCTAATTTTTAGACTAATACAATTAGAGAATTTTTTTTTTTAATCAGAGCTCACTCTTGTCACCCAGACTGGAGTGCGGTGGCATGATCATGGCTCACTGCATCCTTGACCTGCTGGGCTCAGGCGATCATTCGCGTCAGCCTTTCAAGCAACTGGAACTACAGGCCCACATTACCACACCCGGCTAAGTTTTAGATTTTATCATAGTGACGAGGTCCTGTCAATTTGCCTAGGCTGGGTTTGAACCCTGGGCTCAGGCAATCCTCTCACCTCTGCCTCCCAAAGTGCTGGGATTGCAGGCATGAGGCACTGTGCCCAACATTAAAGAACATTTTAAAGGCATCACAATGAGTATCCCAGTTTTTGGTGTTTGATCTACCTAAAATACTTATGTGAATTAGTCTCCCTTCCTTTGAACTCTGTATGTCATTTTTGGCTTTATGAAAACAAATCTATATGCACATATTAGAAAATAAATATATGTAGGATTCTCAAACTAATTTCTAAGTTTTTAAAAGCCCTGTCTATAGTAAGCAGTAAGTGTCAGGAATGGATAATTTTAAGTGGCTCTTCAGTGTACTTAAATAGCAACATTAATTGGATCAGTGTGTGGGTCTCATGGAGATCTGTTCCCTGTCATTTGCTGGCAGGCACATTCCATTTCTTTCTAATCCCCAGATGTAATGAGATGCTTCTGACTGTAGTTACTTCCATTTGCCATTCATAAAACTGTTGGTTAGTCTTCCTGGGTGGTAGTAGTGTTTGTAAGGCCATTCAGAATGTCAGAGGACTTCTACATTCCTGATAGCCTATTTGCCAATTCCTTATATGGTCCAGATGCCATGAAATGTGTGTTTTAGTATCCAATGATATATCTTTCTTTGTTGATTTGGGCAAGTCCATCATTACCACTTGACTGCTTTTAGTCAGTGGTTATGGGTCAAAACGTTGGCCAGAACACAAAATAGTTGATCGAAAGAGTCATTTTTAGAGTGAATAGCATTTTGTGGCATATCTCACCTTGTGGCTGTGCATTGGCAGTGGGCTTATCAGAGAATATTTTGTGCAGCATGGAGTTTCCCAGAGCTCCATGGGTAAAGCTTGGAGAGGTACATTTGCTGGTGAATGTCTATTGACTGAATCTTTGCATGGAAAAAAAAATATTAAATGATCAGAATTCTGTATTTCACATGTGACTTCATTTGTCTGTCTACTTCTGTCTATTGACATTATTTCACTGATTAACAGTATTACCACAAATGCTGGGAAACAGGAGGAAGATGCTCAGGTTGGGGAGGAATACAAGAGAGCTGCTTTTTCTTTTCCTTTGTTAAAATGTATAATGCATAAAATGCTTTCACTTGAAGGTTATTCTGTGTTCCTGTAAGAATATAGATTTCAAAATGCAGAATACAGGAGATGTGGAAAAAACTATGAATTTATATTTCTGGAGTTCCAAAAACATATTTATGTGATTTCATGTTTAGGTTTTTAAAAATTGAGGTCATTTGAGGTTTGAAAGATCACTTATTTTTAAAAAGATAAAATCATACCTCATTGTGTGTTTAAATAAAAATGTAACCTAATATCCCAGATAACTTTGCTACATGTACTGAAAGATTATCAGCACTCCTAGATGAAAGACTAGCAATTATTTCCCCCCAACAGTCCTTAGAATTCTTTGTCTATTAGTCCAAGTGTACAATTTTTTTTTTTGCAGCACCTAGATTAAGTCATCAGTTAATATTTGTTCCTGGAAGTTTATTTAAATAAGTTTCAATATCCACTGTAGTTACTTTCAGCAGTTTTAAGACAAAGAAGAAGTTTGGCTGTTTGCTAGATATTTGGCATTAACTTTTCAAAGAGGACATTAAGCAGTGAAAATAGGAATGAATACTAGAAACATGACTTTTACAAAGCACTGAACAGAGGTTTTGTGCCAGTGAGCAGTTATGTCCACCCTTGACAGTGTGGGAACATTTAACTTTCACAAAGTTCCACAAGATGAGAAAAAATGAAGAGATGGGGGGGAAAAGGGGAAGGAAATCTCCAGAAAAGTACATTTGAAAGTAGCAAGAGAAAGTTTCTCTTCCTTTTGCCTGACTCTTGTTAGTATTCACATCTTCGCTAGGTAAAGGGAGCGATCCTAAAACTCATGCGTCCTTTTTTTCCTTCTATCCCACAGGGGCTGCAGTTTCCATTCTTCACTTTTTATGTCATGCTGGTTTATTGTGTGACTTGGAGTACTACTAGCTTTTTAGAATACTGACTTTGAGTAATAGAATGATGGCTATAAAAACTGTAGAAGTTCCAAAACCACTTATAAGATGCACATGTTATGCACAGTACAATCTCAGATAGTTATAGGAATGCACTCAATGATTTAACAACATACTAAGCCATAATAGTGTTTGTTTTAGAGTGATAGGATTATGGGTTGTTCTCCCTTTTTTCTTTCTAATGTTTTTATAATGTGACTGGTTATATTTTTGTGACTAATTAAAACTTTATAATCACTGCATTTATTTTAAATGTGCTAGAGGACTTATTCTTAAATAATTAAAATACACCCCATAAATAATTAAAATAAACCCCGAGGCAAAAATATTCCAAATAAAAGTGGAAGTCGATCAGAAATATTAAAAATATAAAGGTGTTTACTTTAGAGGGAATACTTAGAAACCAAATTTGTGGATTGGAGTTGCACCATTCAACATAGTTATACTGCCAAATTCATGCTTTTTACCTTTTGTCCCTTGGATTAAAATCAACTCAACCTGACTCAGTTAGATCTCAACTTTTGACACACTGACAAAGGTTTCTTACAACATTTTAAACTAAACAAGGTTTAAAACCTTTCCTAATATTTGATTGCCTTTCCTAATATTTGATTGTGGACCGTTTAAGTTCTTCTTGGAGTCATTCTGGCATAAAGAGGGAAAAATAAATTAATCTTTGTAAACTGCTAGGTAAAGGTGACAATGTTTTATGTGCAGAGGAAATAATTCCAGTATTGCAAGTCTTTTGATCAGCCATTGGTGGAGTGACTAGCACTTAAAATGCGTTGCTGTCATCATGAGGATTGAGGTTATTTAAGAAGAATGGAGGTAGAGCTGATTTTAGTATACTGAGATCATGAAGGGGGAGAAGTCCTCAGTGGAGATTTTTTGATGTGCTGTTGGTAGAGCACATCTGGCTCTCTCTGAGAGTACGGCAGGCCTCTGTAAAGATTTCATAGGAACCTCCCCAAAATACTGCTCCAACACCCAGTGGAGTAGGCTGGGTTCTGCCTCTATTCTCTTAAAACTTCTCAGAATCTTTTTTGATTTTTTTAGAGACAAGGTCTTGTTCTGTTGCCCAGGCTGAAATGTAGCGGTACAATCATAGCTCGCTGCAGCCTAGAACTCCTGGGCTCAAGGAATCCTCCAGCTTTGGTCTCCCAAAGGTCTGGGACCACAGGCATGTACCACCACAGTCAGATTCTCAGAATCTTTAATTACAAGTACATCTCTCTTTACACACTGCTTGATCACATTGTGTTTGGGTTACACTTGTCCTTAAATCAGACCTCCATAATTTGTTGACAACTTTCCTTTTGCTATCATAAATAAATAAATAAATAAGGTTAAAACTGAGTCAAGGTGTGAGCCTTTACTCTGTTCGTTTTACAAGTTAAAAGTATCTAAAAAATTATCACAACTGTGTCAGTAGGTGCCAGATTTAGGTACTTCTTTTCAGAATGCTTAAGCACTGTGAAGGGAAAATGCCATCAATTATACAGTTTTGTTTTGTCTAAAAAGTTCAAAAACACCTCCATGACTGTCTACTTGTTTGGGATCCCTGTGACCATACAGTTCAGATCTGGATTATCCAGTAGACCACAGTGTTCTCTCATTGGTTCAGGCGTTTGGCTTTTTTTTTTCCTCTGCAGAACCATGAATTCTAAGTCAGGGGTGATATTTTATATCTTTTATACTGCATGTAGGGTATGTATAAGTGCTGAGCACAGTACAGTTGAAATTGTTAATTTCTGTTCTACTCCCTCAGCCCCAAATTTTCCTCCCAGAGGCTCCATTTGAATTTAAGAACAAATAATTGAAGTTAATTGTTTTGTAGGAAAAGGCATGGCATATTTAGACTCAGATCCAACCCTAGTTTAACATTCTGTTACAGAGCCATACTAACTCTTTCCTAAAAATATCATCAGACTGTTGGTTTTGTAAGTTTTTCCCATTCACTTTCCTTTTAAATCAAGCCCTGGCTGTGAAAGAAAACTGAAATCTGGTGGGCCTCTTTATTCTGCTCTATGTTTCCAAATGTGGAAACCACCAGAAACCAATAGGAAAGCATGGGAGTGACCAGTTGCCCTAGTGAGCACCCCTGCTTATTCAGGGACTGCATGGGTCTCGGTCAGAGGAGCAAGTGAAATACCACAGCTGCCTTCTGCAAAGAGATGTCTCTTTTACCTTGCAAGCACCGTCTGCAGCTGTGCAGCTCTCAGGAACGCCCAGTGTCACCCAAAGGCCTTGATTTATGCTTGTGTGAGCCTCTGCACATGTTGGTTGGGGGGAGGGGTGCCCCACATCCCCAGAGGCAAAGAGCTTTATTTGGATACTGAGCCTGAGCTAAGAAGCGTAGGATGAGGGGGTAATGTTCTGCCCCAAGTTCAAGACAAGTATAAGGTCAACAGAAAGGCATCCCTTCAAATACAGGAAATCCCAAGTTGCTTTTATGTTTCCCATCACAGCTGTGTGAATCAAATCTTGTGATGTAGCCTTCACATTGCATTTCGGCTCCTTTTCAAGTGTGGTGCTGTAAGTATTAGTTTTCAGTATTTCCTTATTATAGTGTACTATATCTTGCCTCTGCACTGATTATTGTTCTTTGTTGGTTTAAAAGTCTTGTTTTACCCAGAGAGACAGAACAAGAAAATAACGGCAATTTTAAATTGCAGTGCTCCCTCCCCTTTATTTAAAAAAAAAAACAAAAAAACAGTTTCTGTAAAAACTGTGGCAGGACAAAAGAAGGGGTGTACTGTTGTCCCTGGGGATAAAATAGACATGAGACTAAATGGGAAATTTCTATTGCACAGTGGTTTTATTAATGTTTCCCAGGAGAGTTTTAACAGAGGGGCAGGATTTCCTCCTATTGTGATTCCTGATGACCTGCAAGAAATAATTTATTGGTGTAGTACTTACACGACAGCTTTCTGATTACTGGCTTGTAATAATTAGATGTTTATCCCCAGAAAATATTGCCAACAAAAATTTATTAGTAGTGCAAGGGAGGTACTTGTGCACCCCAGTGTGTAAGTTGTTATTTTATATTCCACATCATTCCAAAAATGTTTTGAGAGGGCTATTGAGTAAGTCCCCAAGAGGTCTACCATCAACCAGTGCTTGGACTTATAGCAAACACTCTCAAAGCACCTCTCAAGTTGAATCCACCCACACCTCCATTGTTAAAAAGCATCCAGGTCTGGAGGAAGAGATGGGATACCAGAAAAGGATTTGGTGATTGGTTTTTCAGGATTGTTTTGTCAAGGGCAAAATAATTTTTTAAAAAAATAAAAATGCCTCTCAGCAACTTTGAAACCATTCACACAAAAGATGTGGTTAAAATGACCTTCACAATAGTTTTCATGAGGATTACCAACAGGTGTAAAGCATCTTCTGGGGAAAGAAGGTGATAGAAAGGTGACTATGAAGGAGAATGGTGGAGCCACACAGGTGCCGCTCAGTGGTCTTCACATCATCATTTGTTCACATCTGAGCATCTCGATACTCAGCTCGAAGGGACCCAGGGAAAACGGAGACCCAAGAAAGCCACCCAGGGATTTGCCTGTGTGTAGGACTTTCTCTGAAATGTGTACATTCCTCTGAAAGTGTGAAGTAGGAGTGGCACTCATGGGGTTTCTCTGTGAGTGAATTCTGTCTGGGTAGCATTTGCAGTTTTGCATGGAAATGTTGCAGCTAAAGCAAGTCTTCTACTGCCTACTCCTGTGGGTCAGCTAATACAACGTCTCACTTAACAGAAGCAGTGAATCCAGCAGTGCTATCTGCATAGTTACTTTACTTTATTTGGATGATGACTGTAACTCTGTACAGATTAATGCTGATACCGTGTATGGCTGGGCACAGTGACTCAAGCCTATAATCCCAGCACGTTGGGAGGCCGAGGTGAAGGGATTGCTTGAGCCCATGGGTTCAAGAACAGTCTAGGCAACTTGGCAAGACCTCATCTCTACAATAAATCAAAACATTAGCTGGGCGTGGTAGCACATGCCTGTAGTTCCGGCTACTTGGAAGACTGAGGCAGAAGGATTGCTGGAGCCCAGCAGGTCAATGCTGGGGTAGCCATGAGCATGCCATTGCCTCCAGCCTGGTCGATGGAGTGAGACGCCAACTTAAAAAAAAAAACTGTATATGCTGTAGGATGTTAGATTTTTCTCAGTCAGAATCTGACTACTTTCTCAGTTAGCTGTTGCTCGTCAGTCCTTTGTGAGCAAAAATACTGGTTTGTCTCACTGTAAAGCAATTTGATAGGTGAAATGAGATGTGTGTGTGTTTTAAATACGCTAAGGAGAAAATCATTCATACTAATTCTTTTTTTTTTAAAAGCAGGATTTATTGAGAAGACAGAAAAGCTCCCAGAGCAGGAGGGGACCCGAGGGGGTTGCCCTCATACCAATTCTTTTAAATAGCAAGCTCTTAATGTTATTACAGTTATACTTTGTTATTTACATTATTTCAGCATGCATACAGTTTCTTAGCTCATATAACTTACAAATATAATTAAGAGGTGGAATAAACCTAAGAGGTTCCTTCTAAATGTGTAGAGTTCCTAAACAGCATGGAAAGATTTTCTCCAGCATTTCTCTGCTAATGTCTATGGCCAAGCACTTTGCACTCTTAAGGCATCCAGTTCTAAGGGTTAAGGCTGCTTAATGGAGAATGCTCTGTTGGTCTGATTTTCACGCATTTCCCCCCTTGTTAATTCATGTTTGCCATTTAGCAATAGACAGAGTCTGTTCCTCTGCATTCATGAAGTAGTTCTGAAAGCTAAGAATCTGACGAGGTTGAGACAGCACAGTGAAATTGCTGACTCCTTTCTAGAAAAGTGGATTTGAACCAGCCATTGCCTCATGTCTGTCCTTGGCCCAGGAGGTTTAGAACTCAACAGACCGAGAATTAGACTCATAGACTGACTGATTCTCTTGCAACTGCCCTTCCTAACTTCCCTGTCCATTTAAAAATGAATACCATGAGACACTGCAGGTTTCAATGTTTTGTCCAGTCACATGCATTGGCTTTGAGTTTAGTGAGTTTTGTTTTAGGTCTGGGTTCATAAAAGGTCCTTTGATATCCCAGTTGAAAAGTTGCTAGTTCTTATTTTTGAGTATGTTTTAGACCAGGTGGAACACCTAAGAGTATTTACCATTCATTCACCACCTAATATTGTTGCTTGGGAAGTTGTTGAAAATGCTTTGCTGACATTTGGTAGTCATATTATAAAAAGACATGGGACCAGTTTAATGAATCCGGCCCTAATGACCCCAGGGTGGGTAACAGTATCCCTTACTTTTGCTAATCTTCACAGATTTTGCCTCCTTTCTCCTTTCCTACCTCCTGATTTTCCCCTCCCCCAACTTGATAAGGTGGAGAATGAATACGAGTTATAGGTCAGTGGACATAGAGTTTGGAACCACTTCTCACCTGCAGGACTTCAAGCAAGTTACTCGGCTGCAGAGTTGTGATTGGTTTTTCTTTTTTCTTTGTCTAGAGGGCATGGCCCTACAGTCGGCCTACCTTATTCATTAAGTGCACATCCAAGGATTCAACCAGTCATGGATCAAAAATAATTAGAAAAAAAAACCTATGAAAATAATACAAACAATATAGTATAATAACTATTTACATAGTGTTTCATTGTATTAGGTATTGTAAGTAATCTAGAGATGACTTAAAGTATACAAGAGGATGTGTGCAGATTGTATGCAGATGGCTATTTATATCAGGGACTTGGGCATCTGTGGATTTTGGTATCCATGGGAGGTCCTGGAACCAATCCCCATGACCGAGGGGTAGACTGGGCTTACATCTGAAGGATGTTGGAGAATAAAGCAGAGGTCTTTTTTCACCCAGATCCTTGGGGGAGACAGGGCAGTCTTAATTTTCTAGTCTCTTTCCTGTTCTGAGGATCATTCTTCAGGGAATCAGTCAATTAATTAGGAAATGCTTAATGAGCATCTCCTACTGTGTGTCTGGTACTGGCCATGTGAGGATACCCCCAGAGCCCCAATCCAGGGAGAGAGATGCTGTGTAAAAACTTCCAGAGGTGGAAATGGGTAGGAGCTGAGGACTCAGGAGGGCCTTCTTAACTCTTCCTGGGCTGATGCAAGTGAGAGACCATCCTTAGAAACTGACATTTAAGGGAGATTTGGATTAGCCCACCTGGAGGAGGGAGTAGGATGAGGTAGTAAAGGGTTGAAGGGCTGAGGAGAGGGGCTTCTTGTTACACGGGAATTTCTATCTGCTTCATGAGGAGGGGGAGACTACTGAAAGCACTTGGAATTAAAAAAAAATTTCCTTCATGGAGCTGAAGAGAGGCTTCTAATTTTCTGATCACATTCGACAATGTTTCTTCTTTATCATGAAGATTCTTCTCTTGAAAAAACAAAAAACAAGGCTGGGTGCCATGGCTCATGCCTGTAATCCCAGCACTTTGGGAAGCTGAGGCAGGAGGATTGCTTGATTCCAGGATTTAGAGATCAGCCTGGGCAACAAAATGAGACCTTGTCTCTACAAAAAAAAAAAAAAAAAATTAGCCAGGCATAGTAGTACATGCCTATAGTCCCAGCTACTTGGAAGGCTGAGGTAGAATGTTGAGACTGTCATGAGCCATAATCGTGCCACTGCACTCCAACCTGGATGACAGAATGTAATTTCAACTCAAGGGGAAAGAAAAAAGAAAAAAAGATTGGCTAATAGGAGCTACATTCTCCACCCTGTAGCTGATTTCTTTTTTGTTCCAAATATAGCTTAAAACCCTGCTCTCCTCTGTTTACTTTAAAAAAAAAAAAAAAAGTCTTCAAGAGCTTCGGCTAATTCTGGGTTTATCTTCCTGACAAAGTTCTTTGTGGTTCATCCCACATTTTGTTTCCTCCTTGGCCATGTGCCTGCTCCTCCAATTTTTACATCTCTTGTTTTAAACACTGAGCTCCCCTGTCAGGCAGATGAATTGCTTTGGATGATGCTGTCTTGTCTTTCTCAGTTTGTCATATGTTAGTGTCTTCTGTGTCACATAAGCGGTAATCTCTTGTAGGCGTGTCATATATTTTATTCCTGGACTTGTCAAAATTAGTTCTCTAGAGCCTAGAGATGGTGTCATACTGAGCTTATTGTTCCTGTGTCTTGTTATTACTAGTTTCCAAATTATAGTGTCATTTTCTTCTAGAGTTCTTGGTTACCTAACTGATCAGTTTTTTTTTTTAGTCAGAATTATGAATAAGTTTTATTTTCATCATGCTTATCCGGTATTTCTACAACAAGCCTATGTTATTCTTGTAAAGGAACAGAGTTACTAACTAAGAGGATTAAGCATAAGGATGATAGTTTTGCTTTTTGCTTCCTCAGAGGCAGGTCAAGAATTCTTAGGATGTGCTTTTAAAATTCTAGAATAATACCTACAGGTTTCCCCTTATATCTGGATTCTGTACAAATTTGTGTGGTCACGAAATGAGAGAATTCCTCCCATGTCTTTGGTTTCACTGAACAGTAAGTGGCAACCTCTCATGGCAATACTTCATCTGCTTTGCTTGCCTTTTACTTGCACCCACATTTTTTTAATAGAGTACCTTTAATTGGCAGCCTTTTGTTCCACTTGGCCTGCCTAGTCTTGGTTCTGTGAAGAGGTTCTTTTTGATGACCAAACTTGGTCTCCTGGCCCATGTGTTTACAGTCCTGCTGTACTTTGAGCAGCTTCTCTGTCATATGACCTTGAAATACTGGGTACTATGCTGCTTCCTTATATGTTGTACAAGTCTCCAAATTAAAAGGATTTGGGACTTAAAAAAAAACCCCCACTGTTCCCTCAAAAATTGCATTTTCTTTAGCCCATAGGCACTTGTCTTCAAAGCATAATTACTGAGAAGCCTTGAGTGTTGATGCAAATCCTCCATCATTCCCTACACCTTCATTTTTTAAAAAACTAAGTAAAATCCCAAGAGGTTCTAGAATTTGGTATCTGCAAATGAAAAATTAGTGTGTGGTTACATTTCATTGATGATTTGAGTTCAGTATTCTAAAATCTGGTTGTCTCTGGCAGGATTGCAAATCAATGACAGATAATACATGCAGGCAGTTTAAATTCAAATCAGTTTAAAAAAAAATCTGAATTGCAGTCTGTCACCTAGGCTGGAGTGCGTTGGCATGATCACAGCTCACCACAGCCTTGACCTGGGCTCAGACAATCCTTCCACCATAACCTTCCAAGTAGCTGGGACGGTAGGCTCATGCCACCATACCCAACTAATTTTTTGACTTTTTTTTTTTGTAGAGAGAGGTCTTATGTTGCCCAGGCTGGTCTCAAACTCTTGACCTCAAGCAATTCTGTCACTTTGGCCTCCTAAAGTGCTGGGATTACAGGCACATCTGGCCAAGTCAATTTTTATGTGGTCTTGAGTTGGTCATGGTTTTAATTGCTATATTTTGTGTCACTTTTAAATTGTAAATTAGCTTGTCTTTATCAATTTACAGTTTCATTGTATTATATGCATTTAACTTATACTAATTCAACTACAAATGTTTGCTTAAAATAATTAGCAGTATTTTTTTCATGCAACATTCCCTTGGATAAGGGCCAGATCCATTTCTTTTGGTGTTCAGCTGAAGAAACAGCAAGCAATCTCTTCCAACACTGTGGGGAAACTGGCAACATTGGGCTATGTGAAAGATAGCACAGTACTCAAAAACCACATGTGCTTACTGTGTGTGCTTTTTAAGTAATTTTCAAGGATAATTTTGTCTTAACCTTAACTTTGATTTCAAAAGTCAAGCCTTGCATAAAACATGACCCCATGCAGTTAGCTGTGAGTTCTTTGGACAGATCTATAGAGTACAGTGATGGGTTTTATTATAGCAGTGTTTTGGGGTTACAATTTTCTAATAATGAGATTTGAAGTCAGGTATGCTTTGCTGTTCGAAATGAATCATTCATGACTCTATTTCTAAATTGATGTATATTCTCCTTAATTTATTTATATAATGGCAATTCTTTTTTATTATTGAGTTTGCTCTATTGAAAAGATGTAATGGGTGAGCAGTGTGGGCTGTGTTAAATAAATTGGAGAGCCACTAGTTTTAAGTAAAGTGTATTTTATTTCCCAGAGGTGAGGGTCCATTGGAGTGGTGATGTGTTGGTTTACTTCTGAACATTTACTCAGCTGATCAGTGACAGAATTAAGTCTCTATTATTCTTTCTAATATGAAGCTTCTAATTGAAAATGCAAAGCACTTATGGGGCACTTTGGCTCCATCAAGTTTATGAGCAGAACATTAAGAGCCCAGTGGATGCTTGCCCAAAGGACCCACATGGGCAATTCACAAAGGAGAGAATTAACTAGTAAAAAGCCACAGAAAAATGTTGACTAAACCTAGTATTCAAAGGTTCAAACATTAAAATGTTATCCTTCATTCTCTTAATTTGGCAAAAACAAAAATGATTAACATACCTGATGTTGTAAAGTCACAGCGATCTGGTACATTTGGACATTGCAGATGACATTGTGTAAAGGTGTACATCTTAGAAAAGCAATTTGGCAAGATTATTAACATCTGTCAAAGTGTTTGTGCCCTCTCTTTCAGTCCTCTGGAATATTATTTATTTATCCCTAGGAAGTTGAAATTATGGGTAAGGATATTTAGTCCAGCATTATTTGATTTCTGAAACAATCAGAATAACTTCAAAGGGTTCAACAACAGAAAAATGGTTAAATAAGCCAAAATTTATCCATTAGAAGGAATAACATACAGTCATTAAGTGGATATAGAGATTATATATTATGAGCAAAGTGAAAAAAAGGTTAGACTAGGTTCAGTGAAAAAAAGGTACAAAATTAAATGAATGCTTGATAGGACAAAGTTAAACATGTTACAGCTAAGGTAATGCCCAAATGATATTAGTAGTGTGGGATAGAGCATTTATAGATGTATTTTCTTTTCTTTTTTTATGGTTAAAATCTTCATCAAGGTAAAGAACATTAAAGAATTAGATCAGGCTATGGTAGGATGAGAATGAGATGCTAGGATGACTGTTTTTAATCCAAGGGGAGGTGTCAGCTTTTTTTGTGCACTGCATGGTCTTGCTAACCATTCATTTGCTGTGTAAAGGGATGTAGCTTTATAAGATGCCTTGGTATGGATGACAAGTAATTTTGGTAAAGTAACATGTTAAGGCCATATTTTAAAGCTCAAATTCCATTTGCTGAGTATGTCTACATTTGCAAAGGTATTCATTATAGCCTTGCTTGCTATATTGAGAATACAAACTATAGAACCACGTAGGAATAGATTTTTTTTTTCTTTAGTGTTTTAGAGTAAACCTTTTTTTTTTTTTTAAGTAGAAGTTACCCTGTAGCCTGAACTGGAGTGAACTGGCACATTCATGGCTAAAGCAGCCTTGACTTCCTGGGCTCAGGTGATTCTTCATCCTCAGCCTTCCAAGTAGCTGGGACTACAGTTGTGTACCACCATGTCTGGCTAATATATATATATATTTTTTTGTAGAGGTCTCACCATATTGCCCATGCTGGTCTTGAACTCCTGGGCTCAAGTGATTCTCCCTCCTTGGCCTCACAAAGTGCTGGGATTACAGGTGCGAGCCATTGCACCCAGCCTGGAGTAAACCTTTTGAATCATCAAATATTTGGACTCTTATTCTTCATTTTAAAGCTTTGACTCATTTTTATTTGCTTTGTCTTTGAAGATACTGGCTTTGACCTTTTATATTGTTACTTGGATCAACATTTAAAAATGGATTTACAATTGATATATAATTACACATAAGTTATACTTAAAAGCATATATTGACTCATGCTTTCAGGAAATGTACAGTATTGACTACTTTTTTCCATATGTCTCCATATCTCAAAGATATCAACTCTCCACTAAGTAATCAAGATCATGCATTTTTGGATAAATGTTGAAATTTGAATAACTGTTTATACATGCATTTATTGTGCATCCTAGCCCATAAAGACGGACTCCAGTGGTGACCTCCCAGTTATGGTTTTCATTTGTATGTATTTTCCTTATTGTTCTAGAAGAAACTTAAAATAACTTTTTTAGATAAAATTTTTACCTTGATAAAAATATATGGGAACTATGGATAGTTTTTTTCCCCTTTGTAGTGAAGAACCAGTGTGTGAGCCAATGGTCGTGCATTTTCTTTATTGTAGTTTGTGTTTAGTGGTAAATGTTACTTGGGTCTACAGGCATGCTGGTCATTCACAGTATGAGGATACTTTTTTCATTTAAATTGACATCTACTAAAGAACCTTGTTAGTATATGAAATTTGCTTTTTGGAGGATAGGGAAGAGAAATGAAGGAGGAGCTAATGTCTGCTTAGAGCCAGTTTTCTTTTTTCTTGAGTTTCTTCAACTCTTCCCTTTTTGTTTGGGTACTTTGGTTCTTTACTTATTGGCATCTTCTTTGTATGGTAAGGGTGGGGAGGAAGCTTGTATACATTTATTCAACAAATACTTGTTGAGCATTTAGTAGGTATCAGGCACTTTGTGAGGTACTTAAAGACATGATGTTCTGGCACTTGTGTATTTTAGAGGATATTTTAGAAGATAAGATGAATCTCTGCTTTTAGAATGCAGTCATTGACACATTATAAGACTTAATTAGTGAGGTAGTAAATACTGTACATTTCCTAAAAGCATGAGTCAATACACACTTTTGTGTATAATTGATATACAGTTCGTCTCTTGTAAAATAACATTTTATGGAAAAGAAATCTCATTGAGAGAACTTTCATCCTTTCTTCTTCCAGAAAAAGAAATAGCTTCCTTATCTTTATGTGAGTTGAGTGGGTTTTAGTTCCAATTCAGAAGAAATTCCTTTTGTTCCTGGCTCAGCCTGCCAGTCATTACTTACTCCCTAGTGTATCTGTGGATCTCCTACAGGGTTTATCATTATAAAAGGATTCAGAGTAGTCATTACACTAATGAAACTTATGGAGGCTCACTAATAGCACAAGAGAAGGTTGAGTGTCGGTGAACACAAGTTCTCCCAGGTGTTTTGGGACATGGAGAACCCTGCAGCTTTGCACAGTCAAGGGAGGCTCCGTGGAGGAGGTGGGCCTTGGCCTTGAAGATTGAGCTGTATTTGAGGAACAAATTCCAGGTCAGGAGACAAGTCTGAACAATCTTGAATATGCAAGCTCTAGTACACTATAGTTCATCAGTGGCACAGACGGATGTTGGGAGTCAGGGAAGGCCTCCATGGGAGAGACTATGAGGCAGGTGTCCCTGCAAACTTGGGGATCTCTCCCTTATTCCCTAGGAAAGAGGGATCCAGTGGAGTTTTGAAACAGGTGACATTCCTGATGGTATTTTAGGAGGATATTGTAAGAAGATGATGCTGGCAGTGATCTGTCGGCTGGATTTTCTTTGGAGAGGTGGTAAGCAGGAAACCTAGGGTAAGCATGCTAATATGGCATGGGCAATGAGGTGATGAGTGTCTCAATAAAGATCTGACTGGGATCGGAAGAGGAAGTGCTAGAGACGTGGCTACATCTTTGAGAGGAAGGAGGGAAAGATGTGGTTTAGAGCTTAGGCTGGGAGACAGGGAGTAGAAAGAGGTGTGTGCAATGGACACAGTTAACAGCCTTAGAAGTTTCTTTTTGGGTTGGCACAAGAAGGGAGAAAGAACAATGTTTAAAGGGCCAGGCCTGGTGCCTCATGCCTGTAGTCCCAGCATTTTGAGAGACTGAGGCAGATCACTTAAGACTAGGAGTTCGAGACAGCTTGGGCAGCATAATGAGATGTCATCGCTACAAAAAATAAAAAATGTATCCTGACTTGGTGGCATGTGCCTGTAGTCCCAGGTGCTCTGAAGGCTGAGGTGGAAGGATGGCATGAGCCCAGGAAGTTGAGGCTGCTGTGAGCTATGGTTGTGTCACTATATTCTAGCCTGGGCGACGGAGTGAGTCCCTGACTCAGGGGGAAAAAAATTGTTCAAGTAATATTTCAAAATTCCAGCTCAGCGATCATCTTTGTGATCTTGCACATCAATTTCCTTATCTGTAAACTATGGAAGTTAACCTGCAAGTTCCCTGAAACTTGAAAGTGTTGTGATTATCTACTTTTTTGGTAGTCACGTGTTTTATTATTATTTTTGGGAACAGCCTTGACTTGAAACTGGAGGATAATTTCAGGCCTGTACATACTTATTTTTGGTGTGCAAAGTTTGTCATTTGAATATTGTAGTAAGACTGTCGAGATTTTATCACTGCCACATTTGAGAGGCCTGGTCTTATGAGTTAACTTTTTCTGTCAATATTTCATGTAAAGTTTTTTTTATTTTTTATTTTTTATGTCACACTCTTTCTGGAACGTGCTTCTCAAACTTTAATGTGCACCTGTGTTCTGTGGGGATCTTGTGAACATGCAGATTTTGGTCTGGGAAGCCTGGGGTGAGGCCTGAGAGTCTACATTTCAAGTAAGTTCCTAGGTGATGCTGATGCTGCTGGACTGTTAAGGCCCAGCATAGCAGGGTTCTGCTGGAAGTATATGTCTACCTAAGTTTTTTTTTTTTTTTTTGAGTTGGAGTCTCACTCTCACCCAGGCTAGAGTGTAGTGGGACGCTAACGGCCACCACAGCCTTGACCTGCTGGGCTCAGATGATCCTTCTGCCTCAGCCTTTCAAGTAGCTGGAACTATAGAAGTACTTCACCATGTCCAGCTAATTTTTTGATTTATTGTAATAGACGAGGTCTTACCAAGTTGCCTAGGCTGGTCTTGAACCCCTGGGCTTAGGCAATCGTCTTGCCTCCGTCTCCCAAAGTGCTGGGTTAGTAGGCGTGAGCCACTGTACCCAACCTGTCCTCTTAAATTACATACTTTGAGAATTAATTAACCTTTTTGGTGGTAGGAAGGAACTTAGGTGCTCCTGGGTTTTGGTGCTATTTTAATAGTGCTGTGAGAGCAGATTTTGCTTAGCCTGGGCTTTCCATATTGCTGAAACATAAAAAAGAATGCCTTTCTCCTCTTTTCCTGAGCTTGCATTATAGAAATATTACTTTTTTGAAAAAGTTTTACTTATTAAAATAAACTTGATATTTGAATAGTGATGTACTTTCCAGTGTTAAAGAAACCTATACTTCCTAATACTGGCCACAAAATACATTGTGTTTCCAAATGACTTTTGGCAAGTTGCAATTCAGACTAGTCTCAAGACGATTAGCGGGATTTATTTTAATAGTTTTTAAAAAAGGGACTTCTTTTTATTTTGAATCATGAGAGCACAGTAGAAAAACATATTCTGCAAAAAATATAGGCGTGAATTTTAGCTATATATCTGTCACATTTTGGCACCAAAATGATTTGAAACACAGGTTGTAGTTGCTTAAGAAGGTAATTATGGGTAGAGAATAAAATGTTTCTTTCTTTGGGAAGTTGCCTCCTGATTATACCTCTTTTAGAGAAGTATCTATGCATATGCATTTTAAAGAACCAAAGGGAAATAAAGTGAAATCAATTGTAAAAACAGATTAAGTAAGCATTAAATTAGTTTGATTTTCAGCATTCATTCACATTGCATTGCCCTTACTTGCTGGAAAATTTCACTTTGTTTATTGCTAACATTTAGGTACTTTATATCTTTTCAAAAGTAGTAATAAATTACCTCCAAAAGACTGGCTTCATTCATTGATTTCTGCTTTTTAGTGTATTAGGAATTCTTAAGGATGTGTACGTTGAAACTCGAACTATATCCTTGTTATGTGGAGTTGTTAGGTTCATTTCTGAATATTAAATGTTTTTAAGTTCTGCTAAAATAATCACTTGGATGGTTTTCCATTTGCAGTTTTAATATAATTGAGTCTCTCAGAGCACAACTTTGTTGTATTTTATTTTATTTTATTTATTTTTTTGAGTTGGAGTCTCACTCTGTCACCCAGACTGGAATGCAGTGGCCGCTCCCGGCCACCGCAACCTCGACCTGCTGGGCACCGGCGATCCTTCCGCCTCAGTCTTCCAAGTGGCCGGAATTACAGGCATGCACTACCACGCCCGGCTGATTTTTTGATTTATTGTAGAGATGAGGTCTCGCTGCCCAGGTGGGTCTCGAAAACTGTGGGCTCAGGCAATCCACTCACCTCAACCTCCCAAAGGCGCGGGATTACAGGCTGAGCCACTGAGCCCAGCTGTTTTATTTTATTTTTTTTTACCAACTTTAGCATAATTTCCATTGTTCAAAGATCTAGTTAGTTATATTTGTTGTGGCTATTTTATAGAGTTACTCAAATTGTGTCATCCATCCTTAGCAGCAATGACCAAGCCACGTACATAATATGAATATCCAGTATTTACTGTAGTGAGAATGTTCCTTGCACCCCAGCTCTCACCACTGACAGTTCTGATGCATACAGTTGGCACAACTTTTCCCTAGCAGTCCTCTAGCAAATGTTTCAATAGCAGATGTGGGAAGTTTTGCCACAACGTTTAGGGTTTCAGGGAGATAAATGTCATGAGTGGGTGGGCTTCAAACCTGGTAATGTGCCTGTGCAAGGTATTTCTGTCCATGGATCGTGTTTACACCCAACTGTACTTACTCAGTTTGTTTACTCAATTTAAATGAGGCTGAGTGTCTATTCTGTGCCAGGCATTATAATCCAGTGTGAGTTGGGCTCGAGTTTTCATACATTATGATGTAGACCTGGCCAAGGCATTGGAAGGTTGTGAATAAAAGCAGCAACCATTGCAGGTAAATGAATGCCCTTGCATTCTGCTGGTCAGCTGAGGTGAATATAGGCTGTCCTACCTTCCAGACTGCAGAACTTCCTTGGTATGCGCCTTTGGGAATGGGATCCTTGCCTTACCACCGCCAAGGGTTGATCTGAGGTTGTTTCCAGGTGGGACTGACTTCATTGGCTTTTCCTGGTGAGCTGTTAGGAAATAGTGTCATTTTAATTTACTACACTCCTGTGAAGCTCCGTAATACAAGGTCTGAGCTCACTCTGCTGAAAAACTCCTTTGTTTCTACCTAAAATCACAGGTTGTTCATTTCTATCAGATCAGGGCTTTTCAGCATACCAGCCTGAACATGTGTGTGTCTTTGCTTGAGCACGTGTTGCTTCATAAGATACATCACAAAATTGAAAAGAGTTAGTGAAAACTATCCCTGGACTGGTATCAAAACCAGACACCAAAGAAAAGTCAGCAAGGGAGGGTAAGACTTACATGGGTAAGGCTGACATGTTATTTTTCTTTCTCAGTCTGGTATATTTTCTGTTTAAAAAAATTATTTTGCACTAACTGCATGCTGACAGGAATACTCGGTTAATGGCATAGACACGATCTTGATAATGGTGATAATAGTAGCAAACTTTCATGGAGTGCTCCCCATGTGCCAGGCTCTGTGTTACATGTGGACTCCTTGATTCCCACAGTGATCCCATGTTGTGGGTATGGTTATTGCTGTCCTCAGATGAAATAGGGGCTGGGTGCAGTGGCTCATGCCTGTAATCTCAGGCTGAGGTGGGAGAATCACTTGAGCCCAGGAGTTCAAGATCACTCTGGGCAACACAGCGAGACCTTGTCTCTACAAAAATAAAAACCAGTTAGCTGGGTGTGGTGGTGTGCGCCCGTAGTCCCAGCTACTTAGGAGGCTGAGGCAGAAGGAGTCCCTGAGTCTAGGAGGTCGAGGCTGTGGTGACCATCATCATTCCAGTCTGGGTTACAGAGTGAGTTCCTGTCTCAAAAAAAGAAAAAAAGAATAAAGAAAAGGGAAGGCTGAGTCAGACTGTGGGGATGTGTGAGCCACTTTCTGACCCATACTGCCTGCCTTCCCACCATCACTGCTGAGGCGTGTGGATTCAGCTCCGACATCTCTTTGCCCACATTTCCTTTCAAAGGCCAGGACATTTTTTTTTTTTTTTTGAGTTGAAGTCTCACTCTGTCGCCCAGACTGGAGTGCAGTGGCCGCTCCTGGTCACCGCAGCCTCGATTGCTGGGCTCCGGCGATCCTTCTGCCTCAGCCTTCCAAGCAGCTGGAACTACAGGCACGCGCTACACGCCCGGCTAATTTTTTGATTTATTGTAGAGATGAGGTCTAACTGCCCAGGCGGGTCTCGAACCCGTGGGCTCAGGCAATCCACTCACCTCAGCCTCCCAAAGGCGCGGGATTACAGGCTGAGCCACGGAGCCCGGCTGGCCAGGACATTTTAATCAAAAGAGTGTCAATTTCTAAAAGACATTATGAATCTACTTTCTGTTTAGTCTCCTGATGGAATCAGGAATGCTTGCATGTTTTAAAATACAAACTTTAATGCTAGGTCAGTGTCCCTTCCTCCACCCTTTTCCTGTTTTCTCAGAGGAGCTCTCCAGTTCCCGTGCAGAACCACCACTTAGACTTTAGTGTTTTGAGTTCCCAGAGGGATGTCTCGAAGCCTCTAGTCCCATAATGTTAGGTCTTAAAGATCATAGGGTCCAGACATGGCACATTCATGGGCTCACATTGCTACCCAGCTTCCCAGGTCTGTGATGGAGACTGAGAATGGGTCATATCTCTGGAGTCTCTGTCATTGTAGATGGTCACCATTAGGAGACGGGAACTGGAACTTGAGATACAATTTGCCATTTCTTTTCCTTTTTTTGAGTCAAGATCTCACTCTTACCCAGGTTGGAGTGCAGTGGTACGATTATGGCTCACCTCAGCCTTGACCTCCTGGACTCAGGTGATCCTTCCTCCTCAGCCTCCTGAGTAGCTGGGCCTATAGGCATGCACCACCATGCCTGGCTAATTTTTAAATTTGAATTTATTTTGTATAGATAATTCTTACTATGTTGCCCAGGCTGGTCTTAAACTCTTGGGCTTAAGCGATCCTTCTGCCTCGGCCTCTCAAAGAGCTGGGATTACAGGAGTGATGAATCACTGTTCCTGGCCTGCCATTTCTAATATACTCTCAAAGCTCAAATTCTCCTCCATTCTAAATTAATGTCACTTAGACATGAGCCTTGACATCTGAGCAGCTGAAGGTTCAGGTATGATAGCACTGAGATCCCACAGCCAACTCCAGACACGAACGGATGTTGTCAGCCTGGAAGGTGGATGGGCAGTTGTACAGCTAATGCTCTTTGAAGATAGATGGTGGCAATTGTGAATGCTGGAACAAGCATCTCCTAAGTTACTTGAAAGATGTATAAAAGAAAGTTCTCATTCTCAGAAGTATGGATGGTTACAATTTTGTGTGTACGTGAATTTGAGAAGAGTATATAACTGAGGAACACCACGTGTGATTTTATACAGAGAAAAAAATTATGCTAAAGATATTTGCTTGACGTAATTCTTTAAAATTCTCACTATAGTCTATCAGGGTTAATGACTATGCAGATGCATAGCCTTTTTTTTTTTTTTTTTAAAGCCCTTTGCATTATTTGGAGCATTTTGGTTGTTTTTTCTCATGGTGCGTAAGATGCTAATAGTATTGTATTATTATTATTATTATTATTATTATTAATATTATTTGAGTTGGAGTCTCATTCTGTCACCCAGGCTAGAGTGCAGCGGCACACTCACGGCCATCCCAGTGTTGCCTGCTGGGCTCCGGGGATCTTTCTGCCTCAGTCTTCCAAGTAGCCAGAACTATAGGCACATGCTACCGCACTCGGCTAATTTTTGATTTATTGTAGAGACGAGGTCTTGCCAAGTTGCCTGGGGTGGTCTTGAACCCGCAGGTTCAGGCAATTCACTTGTCTCGGCCTCCCAAAGTGCTGGGATCACAGGCTGAGTCCCCATGCCCAGTCAGTATTGCATTATTTCTAATATGAGGGAACTGAGAAAAGTTGAGGTCAGTTCATTGGTATGATTATCTTAGAGTTAAAATAATTTAATGGAGAATATATCAATTTTGTATTCTGTCTGCTGTTTTCCCTACTTAGTGCCCTTAAGTATTTGATGAAGAAGTCTTTGACTTAGCCCACCCTTCCCAAATCCCTCTCTTCCTCCCTCCCTCTCTGTAGACACTTGTGTTGTTTCTTTCTCACTCTGCTGGCCATGTTGTTCTTTAGTGATCCCCTAGCATTTCCCATGTGTGTGCACTATAACATGTCATTATGAACAGTTTTACCCATTTGCATCTCATCATACCATGAACTCCTTGAGAGCAAGGCTCCTGCTTACCTTGTACCCCAGTGTGTATTTGTCAACAGAGATTAAAAAAAGAATGATGAACTAATATGCATACATATATATTTCTCTGTAGATATACATCTCATCTGTGAGGTCAGTCAGGGTGGGCTTTTGGGGAGTAAGAGGAAAACTATTGCAATCACTGTAATTATTGCAGACATCATCCTTTGAGGGAGGAAGATACTGTTGGCATATGCCCTTCCCTATTTTATAGTTTAGAACTGAGAGGTGAAGCAACTAGCCCGAGTCACACAGAGAATGGGAAGCCAAGGTTGCACATAGGGGAGGTAGTCCTCTGATTTTTTTTTTTTTTTGAGTTGGAGTCTCACTCCGTCACCTAGGCTTGAGTGCAGTGGCATGCTCATGGCCACCCCTGTGTTGACTTGCCGGGCTCCGGTGATCCTTCTGCCTCAGCCTTCCAAGTAGCCGGAACTATAGGCATGTGCTACAACACCCGGCTAATTTTTTGATTTATTGTAGAGATGAGGTCTCTCCAAGGTGTCAGGCTGTTCTTGAACTGTGGGTTCAGGCAATCCCCTCACCTCAGACTCCCAAAGTGCTGGGATTATAGGCCTGAAGCCTTCTCTGATATTTGTTAAACGTAGGATTTATGTCCTGAATGTGGGATTCACCCTTGAGTCCTTAGGATTCCTGCGACTTCTTGCTTATCCACAAGAGAAAAAAGATAATGAAAAACCAAAGGACAGTGGAAAGGACACTGTTGCCTGTTCATTTTCCCACATTGATCCCTGTGGGAAGCTTTCTGGTGGGTTAATTCAAAGCATGTGAAGAGTCTCTGGTGTTGCACGGAGCTCTGAAGGGGGTGAGAAAGGCTAGCTGTTTGCCTGAGCTCAGGGGGCCACTTGTTGAACAAAGCAGAATATAATCATGCAGAACCCATAGCAGTTGCAGAAGTGTGTCCGTGGCTGAGGCAAAGTCTAACTGACAAGTAGTTGATGAAACTTTGGAGGGCAGGAAAAACGTGGGCCCAGTTCTTGTGTACCAGCTTAAAGAAGATGGACTGGCATGGAGGGCAGACTGTCAGTGGGCAAGTGGTGGGAGGGGTGGGTGGGTACAGGGCTCACTGTGGGCTTTGGTGATGCTGTATTTGGCATTCAGTTTTCGCAGGTATTCAGTTGAGCCATTGGAAGGCAGTATTGTACATGAGGTCATGGTTAGAGGGGTGGGCCTATACGTTGTAACAGATTTGGCCAAGGCATTGGCTGGAAAGCCATAGCCATCATGGTAGGTGGATCTGGCCAGAGTGTTGGCTATATCCATGGATTTGATATCTCTGGAAGCCCACCAGCATCCTAGGAGCACTGCGGTCCAGCAGCAAAGCATGACTTGGAACCGAATGCAGGCCACTATGGTTAGGTGGAGTCTAAAGGTTTCTGACAGTGATGTCAATCTGAGGTTGAGAGAGTGTGAGTTAATGGAATTCCTTCCATTTTGGGAGGTGGCAGAAGTCAAGGGAGTTTATTATCTAAGCCTTGAAAGGGCAAGTCATGAGCGGAGTGTTTTCAGGTGGGTTGGTCAGTAGGGTTTGGGCACCGAGGTTGACGTGGACTGGAGTTCAGTGCTGGGAACTTGCTATTTACCTGTTTATACCTAAGGGAATCACATCCCGTCAGAGCTCTGTCACCATGCCTAGGGTGGAGCCACACCCTGGGTATGCTAAGCAGGTGGTGGCATGTATGTAGAACTTAAGCCAGGGCTGGGAGCCAGGGGCCAAGCCATTCTCCTGGCTCCACCAGCCACAGTTCAGAGAATAAAAGTGGGCCAGGGCCAAGTCAGCTTTCTTTTCTCTTTTTCACTCTGCCTGTGACACTCTCAGAGTGTTGAGTAAGAGAGAGGGCTTATATATGGGAAACTTGAACCTTAGAATATAAGAAGAGCACTTAAGCCCAGTTAAATGATGGAATTGACAGCATAAGGAGACCGTGTTAAATGGTGCTTCAAAGATGAAAAATTTCACACACTCCTTTTTGTTTTGTTTTTGAGTCAGGGTCTTACTCCGTCACCCAGGCTGGAGTGCAGTAGAATGCTCACAGCCACCACAACCTTGACCTGCTGGGCTCAGGTGATCCTTCCACTTCAGCCTTCAAGTAGCTGGAACTACAGGCGTATGCCACCACGCCCAGCTTATTTTTTGATTTATTGAAGAGATGAGGTTTTGCCGTGTTGCCCAGGCTGGTCTCGAACCCATGGGCTCAGGCAATCTTCTCACCTCCATCTCCCAAAGTGCTGGGATTACAGACATGAGCCACCATTCCTGGCTTCATCCTTGGTTTTGAAAGCAAATTCATACTTCTTATAGGGAGATTAAAATCTTGTCTCTTAATGTTTTATATTTTTATACTTTTTGAAATCTCTCTCATATTTTCATGAATTTAAAGGGCTCTCTAAATCTGATCATGTCCTGCTTTTAAAAACATAAATGTTTACTTGTATTAATATTATTTCTGACATTCTTAGTGGCATTCATATTTCTTTTATGGATATTGTAGATATAATGTTTATTTGACTTTTCTTCTTGGATATTTAATTTGCTTTTATAAATAATACTGCACTGAACTTGTTTAATATGTAAATACTTTAAAAACATTTATTTATTATTATCTTTTGAGTTGGAGTCTCACTCTATTGCCCAGGTTGGAGTGCAGTGACATGTTCATGGCCATCACAGCCTCAACTTGTTGGGTTCAGGTGATCCTTCGGCCTCAGCCTTTCAAGTAGCCAGAACTACAGGTGTGTGCCACCATGCCCAGCTATTTTTTGATTTATTGTAGAGATGAGATCTTGCCAAGTTGCCCAGGCTGATCTCGAACCCTTGGGCTTAGGCAATCCTCTCACCCCTGCCTTCCAAACTACTGGGATTATAGGCATGAGCCACCATGTCTGGCTGTAAATACTTATTTAAATATCCAATTTTGGCCAGGCGTGGTGGCTCATAATCCTGGCACTTTGGGAGGCTGAGGTGAGAGGATTGCCTAACCCATGAGTTTGAGACCAACCTGGGCAACTTGGTGAGACCTCATCTCTACAATAAATCAAAAAATTAGCTGGGCATGGTGGCATGTGCTTGTAGTTCCAGCTACTTGGAAGGCTGAGGTGGAAGGATTGCTTGAGCCCAGTAGGTCAAGGCTGCAGTGACTGTGAGCATGTGACTACACTCCAGCCTGAGGTTGACAGATGAAACTCCAACTAAAAAATCAAAAGTATCCAATTTTATCTTTGTATTTCTTTTTCTTTTTCTTCTTTTTTTTGAGTTGGAGTCTCACTCTGTTGCCCAGCCTGGAGTTCAATGGCTCGCTCCCAGTCACCCCAGCCTCGAGCTGCTGGGCTCCGGCGATCCTTCCCCTCAACATTCCAAGTAGCTGGAACTACAGGTGCGCACGACCGCGCCTGGCTAATTTTCAGACAATCCACTTGCCTCAGCCTCCCAAAGTGCTGGAATTACAGGCTGAGCCACTGAGCCTGGCCTATTTTTATATTTCAGTAAAGGAATTATTGGATCAAAAGGAACAAACTTTATATATATTGCCATGTTGCTTTTTGGAAAGGTTGTAATTTTATGGTACCACCAGCACACCCACATTCTATGAAAAGATATGCTTTATTTCACCTTGTTTAATAATATAATTTGTAAAATTGGGCTAAATTTTGGCCAAAAATCGTAACTAAAAAAAAAAAAAACTGCCTCACCTCATGCAGTGGCTCATGCCTGTAATCCCAGCACTTTGGGAGGCCAAGGCAGGAGAATTGCTTGAGCCTAGGAGTTCAAGCTCAGCCTGGGCAACATAATGAGACTCCTTCTCTGCAAAAATAAATCAATAAATAAAAATTAGCCACACATGGTGGCACACGCTTGTAATCCCAGCTACTCGAGAAGCTGAGGTGGAAGGATTGCCTAAGCCCAGGAGTCTGAGGCTATGGTGAGTTGTGATTGTGCCATGGCACTCCAGCCTGGGTGACAGAGTGAGACCCTGACTCAAAAAAAAAAAAAAAAGTCTCTAGTTACACTCTGCTTTCTGGAGCTTCTGTTAGAGATGGTATTCAGTGCTGCATGTGCATCCTGTAGTGTTTTGGATTACAGCAGTAACAGGATGGGAACTGTTTGCCAATTAGAGCCCCAAAGAGATGGCGATGCCACCTTTTAAGGTGTGTCTGCTACTTGTATTAACAAGAAGTCATTTTGGAAGTCACCTCTCATTAGCTCAGCTAAAGAGGTTGAATAAAAAGACCCAGAGTTAGTTGAGTCTTGTCAGGCTGTAGGACCGGGTGATGTGTCTTAGACACCCTGTGCCCTGGGCACACCTTTCAGAGGAACACAATGACCTAATCAAGGAGCAGCTGCTGTGCTAGCTCGAGTAGCACCCACCTGCCTCTCCATCTCGTTATCTTGTTTTATCTTCTTCAGCATGCTTCTTACTAACTGGAAATATCTCACATGTGTGACTTTATCTTGTTCCCCTAGAATCCAAGCTTTACTATAAAAGCACTTACTTTTCTTTTTTTGACAGTTGGTATTTTAAAAAGAATTTTAGATTTAGGAGGTACACCTGCACGTTTACTACATGGATGTATTGTGTAGTGCTGGGGATTGGGCCTTAGGTGGTCCATTCCCCCAGAGTGAACATTGTACCCAACAGGTAACTTCTGAACCTGAGCCCCCTTTCCCACCTCCCCCTTTATTGGTGTTTCCACTGTCTATTATTTCCATCTTTGTGACTGTTTATCTCCCATATATGAGTGAGAACATGCAGTGTTTGGTTTTTTGTATCTGAGTCAGTTCACTTAGGATGATCTCTCCAGTTCCATCCATGTTGCTGCAAAGGACATGATTCCATTCTTTTTATGGCTGCATAATATCCCATGGAGTATATATGCCGCATTTTCTTTATTTAGTCAATTGTTGGTGGGCACTCAGGTTGGTTCCATGAGTTTGCTAATGTGAATAAAAGCACTCAGTTTTCTGGTTCCTGCTGAGTCCCCAGGATCTGGCCCATAGTAGGTGCTGAATATGTATTCATTGGATGGAAACTCCAGAGGGTTTCTGTAACCTGTGAAGCTGGTGCAGAGGCTCACCCCATCTTTAGTTCACGTGGAGCCCCTTCCTCAGACCATCTGCGTGAGTTATACTGTGGCAGATCCCAGGTCCTGATGCTTCCTGGCTTGAGATGTGCGACTATCTGGGAGTCTCCTTTCCCTGGAATGCCTCCTTCATACTCAGCTTCCATCTCAGGAGACATCGAGTCTTCAGGAACCAACTCGCTGCCAGTCACTGTCCCAAAACCTTTCTTAACATCCTAACTGGCTCTAGTCCTGTCCCTCGGAATCTGTGGAAGTCATTTTAATGACCTTAGATATCCCTCACTACATGTTTTGCATTGCAACTGTGTCTATACTTGTCTGTGTCTCTTTGAGTCGGGGGGTCCTTGAATTTTTCCCTCAAAGGTCTTAGTTTCCCACATGCCCATTTTTTCCCCTCTGAAAATTTTCTCAGCATCTCTCATCTTACGTCTTAAGGTTTTTTTTGTCAATTAAAATTAAATATTTAAAATATTAGAGCTGGTAGGAATCTTGGCCAATGTTCTAGTCTCATTAGAATGTACCTGTACTGCGGTTTTTCCATTAACTTTTGCCCCAGGAGTTTTGAATCAACTTTGGGGCCAGTAGCAAATGTAGATAATTGTTTCCTGATTAGGAGTCAGATTTGACACTTCCTATTGAAATGTTTTGCTGTCTGGGATATGAAGCAGATGGTCGCTTATGGCAGAGCAGATGTCTGTGTTGAATCAGAGCGTTTTAAATCTGCTCTTGTGCCCTGAAGTGTTTCCCTTGGCAGATACTTCTGACCTACTTGTTTCAGCTTTGGATGAATTCTCCCCCCTCTCCTCCCACCCCCTACTACGGGACTACGCAAACCTGTACAAAGAAGTTTGCTAAAATATGAGTAATGAAACATAAATTCAGTACTGGTTAATCCATGATGCTTTATTCTGATGCAATACAGTATGTTGATTGACTAAGTAACCAGTGATTCATCAATAAATACACAGTGAACACAAACTGTTGATTTATGATGTTCAAAAAAACAATTTAACTTGAATATAATTTGTTCCTTAGATTCTCTATTGAGTGGTGTTGTTGGTGCAGTAGTTCAGAGTACAAACTCGAGGTAGGCCATCTGGTGTGAAATTCAGCGTGGTCATATAAGACCCGTGTAATCTTTAGGCAAACTACTTAACATTGCAGTACTTCAGTTTCCTCATCTATAAAATGGGGTATGTATGCAATAATACTACTCTTAGAGTCGAATGAAGATTATGTATGTTAATAAATGAAAAGTGCTGAGAATGCGCTCTGCCTTATCACTACAGAAAAGTTAGCCATTGTGATTGACATTAATGTATCTTTTTCCTCTGAGCAATAAGAGTCTTCACTGCTCTTGTTTTTTGGCACAAAGGCTGGAAGAAGCCCAAATCCTGGGAAGTGCTCTGCCCAAACCTATGCCTGGCTTACCTGGTGCGACTTCCTTTTTCCTTCAAAGCTGCTGATTACGCTGCTGTTACCTGGGACACATGTGACGTCGATGGACTGCTTCAGTTTGAAGGTGTAGGTATAGACTGGGCACGATGGCTCAAGTTTGTAATCCCAGCACTTTGGGAGGCCGAGGTGAGAGGATTGCCTGAGCCCATGGGTTCAAGACCAGCCTAGGCAACTTGGCGAGACCTCATCTTTACAATAAATAAAAAAATTAGCCAGGTGTGGTAGTGCACGCCTGTAGTTCCGGTTACTTGGAAGGCCGAGGAATCGCCGGAGCCCAGCAGATCAAGGCTGCAGTGGCCAGGAGCAGCCACTGCACTCTAGTCTGGGTGACAGAGTAAGACTCCAACTCAAAAAAAAAGAAAGAAAGTATAGGTTTTGGGCCATCTTGATAAGATTTGAGCCTTCATCCTCAAACTTTATCTTCTTCTTTGAGGACAGAGATGTTGGGTAATGGTACCAGAAAACCAGTGCATTGAGTTTGAACAGTATTTTTTGGGGAAGGCAGATATATGTCTTTTGGTCAACACTACATATTACTTTTAGCCTAGATGGTGCTAAAGGTGGGGGAGGGTGCTAACGTCTAACAATTAGCAAATATGTGTTTTTCCTGCTGTGAGTGGTTCTAGCCCCACTCGCCTGAACTTTTCAGTTTACTGGGAGGTGAAGTGTATACAATCATCTACAACACAGACTGTTTATAAAAATTAATGGATCTTCATCCTGTAGCACTTTTAGTACTGTGTGCTGGATGAGTGAGAAACACATGACAGCAGGGTGCTCATCTATAGGTACCCTGTCTCAGAAAAATGTGGTTCAGAGCCAACCCTGGGAAGGAAGCCTGCTTCCACTCCTGGTCTTGGTTTTGCCTTCATTTTCTTTCCAGTAACAGTTTCTACCATCGACCTCTTAACATGCTGCCCTTAACACACACCTGGCTATTTTTTGTTTGTTTGTTTTGAGTGAGGGTCTCATTCTGTTGCCTATGTTGGAGTGGCACCATCACTGCTGACTGCAGGCTCCAACTCCTGGGCTCAAGCAGGCTTCCCACCTCAGCCTCCCAAGTAGCTGGGGCTATAGACGTGCACCACCACATCCGGCTAATTTTTTGATTTTTTTGTCGAGACGAGGTCTTGTTTTGTTGCCCAGTCAGGTTTCAAATTCTTGGGCTCAGGCAATCCTCCCACCTTGGCTTCCTAAAGAGCTGAAATTATAGGTGTGAGCCACCGCATCTGGCTCAGACTCTTTTTAAAGTAACTTTTCATTATGGAAATTATCAAAGATATGTAGGTAGAGATAGAAAGATGAGCACTCAGGTACTCACCACTCAGCTTCAACACAAACACATGACTGGTCTTGTTTTATCCACAACTCCCTTCCCCACTTCCTACTGCCCCTGCTAGATTATTTCAAAGTAAATCCTTCCAAATATATCATTTTTCCATACATTCTTCTGTATGTATCATTCATAGATGAGGACTTTTACAGAGTTTTACTTTAAATTGTATTTTGCAACCACTATTTTTCTTTTTTTTTTCTTCCTCACTGATGAAGCTTAGCTTGGCTGGACCACTATTTTTCATTCAAAGATGTTGCATTCACTGGCTGAAGTACATAGGCCAGCTATAATGTGTCAGGTAATTGTGTCATTAGGAGATCTTGTGTTTAATGAACAACCCAGATTTAGTTGGCCTTCCTTTAGAAATTTCAAAGGAATCTTAGGTTGCTCATTCTCCTGAAGGTCTTACAGACCTTGACAAATTTCTATTGGGTTTCTTGAGAATTGTAAACCTGGATGAGGTATGGTGAATGGCCAGGGTCGTTCATAGCTTCTCAACTAGCACACAGGATGGTGATGCACTAGACTGAAGGGAGGCCAGGTAGGAGTGTCCTCAAGGTGTGGTACAAATTCCATTTTCTTTCTATGCCACGGGGTAAAAAGGGTTGGAAACCAAAGTCTACTTATTGGTGACAGCCACATGAACTAAAAGTGAAAACCCAGCAAGATGACTCCATTGCCATGGTTGGATCTGGTAAATAGTGGCTGGGAGGAGATGAAGTCAACTGAATTTATTTGAATTTTGAAAAGAAGGCTGCATCTGAAAGCTAGAATTTGGGAGTAGTTCTACACGGTAAATGTGGTGGCACAGAAGCACACAATTTGTGTTCTGGCAAAAACATTGAATTTGTGGTCAGGAGATGTGGGTTCTAGTAGTCCTGTGTCATCTCCTAAGTACCAGGTGGCCTTTGGCTAGACATGGCTCTAGCTTTTAGTTTGTAGGAGAAGGATTAGGAGTGGGCTGTAAATGCCTTGAAGATTGCTTTGGCCTTGATGGAGTGACGTGGATATCCTTATTTATTTATCTATCTATTTATTTTAAACAAAGTTTATTAGAGAAAGAAGAGGGGAAAGAGATAGAGACATGCCGGAGCTGGCATGGGCAAGATAAATTGTCCACATATTCTTATTTTAAGGCTGATAAGTTCTCAACCTTGTAAGACTCACATCTCTTTCTCTCTCTCTCCCTCTCTCTCTCTCTCTCCCTTCTCTCTCCTCTCTCCTCTTTCTTCTCTCCTCTCTATCTCTTTCTCTCTCTCTCTCTCTCCTCTCTCTCTCTCCCTCTCTCTCTCTCCCTCCCTCTCCCCTCTCTCACTCACTCATTTTAAAATTGGAAATAATTATAGATCACAGGAAGTTTCAATGATCATACAGTGAGTGTTCTTGTATCCTTCTTTCAGAGGTTACAGGACTAGGACAGACATGCTGGTGAAGGTGTATGTCATTGGCCACTCAGTATCACAGAGAGCTTTGCTGCGTCCTAGGCTCTTCTAAAATGGTGACCAGTTCCTTGAAAGTTCCAGGCAGTTTTCCCTCAATTTACATGATAACTGCATTCCTGAAATATCAAGCATGGTTAACATTGGGAAAAAATACTTTGTGTTTATGTACTAAAGGCTGAGGAAATTAAAAACAAGTTACTTACCTGAGTGTCTGGTGGGACCTTCAGAGATTGGAGACAATTTCTTCTTTCTGGGGGTCTGTTCCACACATTGCAGAATGTCTGGCATACCCTGAATGTCTCTAAGTGCCAGCAGGGCCCTGCAACCCTTGGGACAACAACAGTTTCAAAATGCCTTCTGGGGAGTGGCTCCACTCCTTTGAGAACTACTAAGAGAGGAGGACATATATGACTTTTTCTTTTTTCAAAATTAGAAAATATACTTTATTTAAAAAGTAGATTAGAGAAAGAGAGAGTAAGAGGAGATTCACCTCACCAAGGTAGGGGACTTTGGACTATGTCCTTTAGTGACCATGCAGGAGGGAAAATTCTCAGTGTATGGAGTGTTGGTTTGAACCATATAATAATATTGATGTTCTGATGTACAATGCTTCTCATTTTTAAGAATTTATTATACTCTGGTGTATATTATATTTACACAGTAACTAAATGAGTGCTTTGAGGGGTAGCTGGTAAGCTTGCTATTGGCTGAATGTGAGAACTGTAGGGGTCATCTTGGTGGCGAGTCTTGCAGAACCTGCTAGCCCAGCCTGCACAGCTAGGGTTTCTTCAAGAGTAACAAAGTCATCTTCCTCACTCCCAGTCTCTAATAAATAGCAAAGCTATTTTGTGTGACATAAGAATTTTTGTCAAGTATGTTATATCATATGGATGGAATGAACCTCGTATAAAGTCAGATGTTTAGTGAGATAGGTTGATAATTGTTTTAGGGTTTTGTTTTAGGATCAGAACTTGATGTGGGGTGACCTGGGGTGAATTCCAAGGTTGGAAATGGTATCAGAGATTTCTTTCTTTCTGAGTTGTAGTCTCATTTTGTCATCCAGGCTGGAGTACAGTGACGCTCATGACTTCTGCAGCCTTGCCCTTCCGCTTCAGCCTTCCAAGTAGCTGGAACTGTAGGCACGCACCACCACGCCTGGCTAATTTTTTGATTTTTTTGTAGAGATAAGATCTTGTCATGTTGCCCAGGCTGGTCTTGAATCTTGAGGTTCAGGCAGTTCTCTCACCTCTGTCTCCCTGAGCGCTGGGATTATAAGCGTGGGCCACTGTGTCTGGCAGTATTAGAGATTTTCTATTTTCACAGTTTCCCTTTTAAAAAACAAACTTGTTTAAAGGTCAATAAAAGCATGGGTGGAAACTAGGATATGAAAATAGCTTGCTTAGTGAAATTAATGCTCTTCTGTGGATGTGTTTGTATCATGTATATGCTATGTAAATAAATTTTATGGGGTCTCAAGCACTTTGCCAGACCCCGTCCTTGAACATCTTCCTCCCTAGTTCATTTATCATGACATACATAATTATTTTGGTGGCCACACTTTGTTCCTTTAGGACTCATTCTTTTCTTAAACAGAAAGCTGTAACCCTTCCTTTGGAGAAGAACAATGCATTACAGAGCATAAAATATTACAAAGAAATAATAGAAGGAAGGCATTTGTCTTTGCTTAACATTGATTCTCCAGGGTAGTCTACTCATTTTAAGTGTCAAGGGAGGAATGCTAGAATCACTTTATGTGAGTTAGTAGAAGAAACAGGCCATGATTTGCCACTGGAAATCTAGGAATTTTATAATTTGGCTATAATTCTAAAATGTTTCACTGATCATTTCTTAGTGTAGAAAAATAATAAATCTGATTTGTTTTATTTTAAAATAGCCTAGGTATCAGCATATGTACATAATATTTTTTATATTTGAAAAATAATAAATCCAAATTGAGGATCTTTTTGTTTTTACTCAGGCAGGTACTTGAATACATTTGTATGCTACCCCCCTTTTATTGGTTTACACTTATGTCCAAATAATGTTTTATCCTCTGTGATAGGATCATAGGTAAAGATAAATGTATTAATTATTAACTTATGTAATTTATTTGCTGCTGTGTAAGACATTTCCTCAGACTTAGTGGTTAAAAAACCAGATGTCTATTGCCTCCTTATTTCTGTGGGCCGGAACATCATGCATGGCTTAGATGGCTCTTCCTGGCTCACTGGCTCTTAGGAGGTTACAGTCATCTGAAGGCTCGAGCAGGGCTGGGGAATCTGCTTCCAAGCTCACTCGTAGGGCTGTTGGCAGAGTTCCCAGCTCCTCATCACATGCCACTGGTTGTCTGAGAGATCCAATGAGCAGAAGTCACATGCTTCTTTATATCCTAATTTGGAAGTGATGGTCTGACATTTCTATCTTTTTTTTTTTTTTTTTTTTTTTGAGTTGGAGTCTCACTCTGTCGCCCATACTGGAGTGCAGTGGCCGCTCCCGGCCACCGCAGCCTCGACCTGCTGGGCTCCGGCGATCCTTCCACCTCAGCCTTCCCAGTAGCTGGAACTACAGGCGCGCACCACCATGCCCGGCTAATTTTTTTAAAAATTTATTGTAGAGATGATGTCTTGCCAAGTTGCCCAGGCGGGTCTTGAACCCGCAGGCACAGGCAATCCACTGTCATATTTTATTCATTAGACATAGACCAGGGAGGGGATTATGTAGGGACATGAAAACCAGGATATAGGGAGATCACTGGGGCCATTTTATTAATTACTTTTTTTTTTTTTGAGTTGGAGTCTCACTCTGTTGCCCAGACTGGAGTGCAGACTACACCGCAGCCTTGACCTGTTGGGCTCCGGCGATCCTTCCGCCTCAGCCTTCCAAGTAGCTGGAACTACAGGCGCACGCTACCACACCCGGCTAATTTTTTGATTTATTGTAGAGATGAGGTCTCACCAAGTTGCCCAGGCGGGTCTTGAACCTACGGGCTCAGGCAATCGACTCACCTCAGCCTCCCAAGGCGGGGGATTACAGGCTGAGCCACTGAGCCTGGCTCATTTTATTAATTTAATTTTACTTTATTTATAGAGATGGAGTCTCGCTTAGTCACCCAGGCTGAAGTACAGTGGTACGATCACAACCTTGAATTCCTGGGCTCAAGTGATCCTCCTGTCTCAGCCTCCTGAGTAACTGGGACTACAGACATATGCTACCATGCCCAGCTTGGACCACTTTTTTTTGTTTGTTGATTTGATTTTGAGTCAGAGTCTTACTCTGTTGCCCATGTTGGAGTGCAGTGGCTCAATCCCATCTCCTGGGTTCAGGTGAGCCTCCCACCTCAGCTTCTCAAGTAGCTGGGACATGCTGCAACTCATCCTAATTTTTTTATATTTTTTTCTTTTGAGCCAAGGTCTTTTTGTGTTGCCCAGGCTGGTCTTGAACTTCTGGCTTCAAGCAATTCTCTTCGAGACCTCCCAAAGTGCTGGAATGACAGGCGTGAGACACCATGCTCAGCTTGGAGGCCATTTTAGAGGCTGCCTACCACATTTGACTTGCTTATATAAGGCATTTTGCTAAAGCTTGGAATTACACTAAACTTGTTGAAACCTAAATGCCTCATGGCAATGTGGAAGACTTTGGTGGGTTAAGTCATATGTGCAAAAATTAATGAAGTCCACTCCAAGGATAATGAAGTATTTTTAAAACTTATACATGTTCTCAGCTAATGTTTAAAGAAGATGAAAGTCAGAAAGCTCAGCAATATATGCAGAGCTTTTCACTATATTAAAAAAATTAAGCTATAAGACTATTTTCTCTTTTATTTCATATGTGAAATAAAGTGACTTGTGAATTGCCACTGTGGGTGCCTTTCTTCAATAATCCTCTTTAATATTAGTTTTTACTTCAGCACATTACGTGAGCTGAAATCCTTGTGCTTAACAGTTGCTTGTGCAAAAGAATTTTGCCTTGGTCTTGAGTGAGGTGTCATGGAGTTGGCTGCCTTAAATCAACCCTCTCAATTCCTTTTTTATACTGATAATTTTTTCTTTGCCCTCTTTCTCTTGCTTTAAGTTGGACTGTTTGATTGTTAAGTTGTTAAATGAAATATCTGAGGTGAAAAGTTCTAGAATTTTCCTTTTTCCCTTTTGCTGTAGTGCTGAATAGATGTCAGTTGCTTTGTAGATACCCTGGATGAATCTACCTAAAATGTGATCTTCTCCTTAAGCAGGGCCACTTGTAGAAGAATTCTAAAGAGCGCATCGTGTCTAGCAGACATTTATTTGTTGATTAAGTTTCTATATAGTTTTTCTTTGGAGGTGATAGGACCGTTTAAGTCCGAAGTTAATAAGTATGACTAAGATCCACGGCCAAGCCTACTCTACTAGTTTTCTATGCTGTAGTGAATTTCTTTGGTTCCCTTTTAGAAAAGAGCAGTTAAGTGTTTCATACCCAATGTTCACTGAGTTTTATGTATTCTCAGTTTTGGATTTTACTTTATTGGAGCAATCACATTTTGTCTTCATTTATTTTAGTTTTCATTGACCTTCACTTTCTGTGATTCTGTTGCTTTCCCCCCCATTTTTGTTCTTCCTGGGCAGCAAAAACCTTCCTTTGTTTGCATAACTTATTCTGTCTGATACAACCTTCTATCATGGCCCTATTCAGCTGTTTTGGTCACACCCATTATAATTTACACCATGGGGGATTTCCAGGGTTGTTAAGCCTTCCTTGTCACCCATCCCTAACTTAAACATAAGGAGCCCATTCAGGGAGTGGGGCGGGCTCCTCTAGCTCTTGCATTTTAGCTAGGAGCTGTTCTTCTGTAAATGAGTAACAGTGAAATGAATCCAAACCTAGGGTTTCCAGGATTAAAACATACTTCCGCATTACACTGTAAGTTGAAGGGCTGTAATGCTTGAGTGCCCCAACCAGAAAGTATCATTAGGTATCGTTAGGTATCGTTCTGAATCATCATTAGGTATTGTTCTGAAGAGAGCATGATATGACAGAGGACAAAGGAAATTGCAGGTGAAACAGGGATGCCCCTAATCAGTCCACTTGCCTCTCCTGGAATCTTTCGTTTCCAGCTACTCTTCTGCAATTTATGAGAAGAGCTACTTGTTATGAGGTGTAGTGCACAAGAGCAGAAAGACTTTGGCGTTATAATACTCTGCCACTTCTAGTATATATAATTTGGGAAAATTGCCTAAATCTCTCTGAATGTGAGTTTCCTTATCTGTAAAATGGAAAGAATACTGCTTTTCCTGAAGGGATTTGTAAGTGAGAACGTGTGACATAACATCTAGTGTGGTATAAGGCAATTGGTGGGTACTCCCAAAAAGCTGGTGTTTTTTTGCAGGGGGGGGAGGGGTTGGAGTCTTACTCTGTCACCCAGGATAGAGTGCATTAGCAGGCTCACAGCCACTGCAGCCTTGACCTGCTGGGCTCAGGTGATCCTTCCACTTTAGTCTTCTAAGTAGCTGGAACTACAGTGCATGCCACCACGCCCAGCTAATTTTTTTTATTTATTGTAGAGACAAGGCCTTGCCATGTTGCCCAGGCTGGTCTCAAACCTGTAGGCTCTTGCCTCATCCTCCCAAAGTGTTAGGATTACAGGCGTGAGCCACGGCGCCCAACTTGGTGTGTTTTTAAAAACTCCTTTTCTTTATTCAAATAGGCTAATATTTCCTAGTCTACCTTTTCCCATGTCAGTACTAAGTCCTGATTGTGTGAGACTTTGTTAAAGTGGCCCATGTAGATAATTGTATCATTTTCTAGTATTTTGTATTTAAGGCAGATATTGGACAACAGACTACAAACAAGTGCTTATAAAGGGGTCAGAAACAGATACGCTTTAGGAGTAAAGATCAAAGGTTGACCAATAAGGAAGTTGGTTTAGGAAATTTAATTTAATGCCCAAATATTTCATGACTAAAAAGGCAGATTTGTCTTTGAGGGAGAATTTTAGAGCAGCACACCTGGCTCAGATTTTTTTAAACAAGGTGATTAGCTTTGGCTATGGTTTTAGGAGCATTTAAATGTCTTTTCTTAAAAGCTTAAGGCATAAATAATATAGAGGACTGACGTGTCAGTAGTCAGTAGTCTGTGCTTAATGCCAAATTGGTAATGCTGTCTGCATAACATGCTGACTTGAATAAGTTATTTTCAAGTTTTCTTATTAAGGTTTGAATGGCCTGCATCACACACTTGTTTTAATGTGATTAGAAGACAAGTTGTTCACCTCTGATGAGCTTGACTTATACATTATAGTTTTACAGGAACCTTAGAAGCTAACTTTTTTCTCATCCCAGAGAAACTGCCCCCCCCAAATGTTCTTCTGTAAGGAAACGTGACTAAAACATCATGCACTGAGAAAGGCATTAGATTAACAAATTAGAGAATCACATGTCTTTTTTTTTTTTTTTTCAAGACCAGACTGGCCAACATAGTGAGATCTTGTCTTTACAAAAGAGAACCATATGTCTTAAATGTATAACCAACTTCACCACCCTCCCTTCCAAGCACAAAGTATGCTGCGAGTTTGAGGTATTGTTATTTTGCTCATAATCAACAGCACGGCAGCCAACTTCTTTTATTAGAATTGGTAATATGTACAGAATATATACACCCAAGACTAGATATTATATTTACATGTGATGATGTGCCAAGTTCTAGGATTTCTTTTTTTCTTTCTTTTTAACTGCATTTAATACTTGTGAGAACTCAGTGAGAGTATTATCCTCCTTTTGCAGATGATGGATGAACTTTGGAAGGGAAGCACCATCCCTGAGGTCACACCCACAGTGTGGACGTCATGGGTCTGATCCCAGTTTTGTGTGATGGCACAGCCTGTGCTTCTCTGTGTACCTCTGACTCCCAATTCACAGTAAAAAAAGAATATAAATAAGAATAGAGACCAGCGTGGTGGCCCATGCCTGTAATTCCAGCACTTTGGGAGGCCAAGGTGGGAGAAACACTTGAACCTAGGATTTAGAGGCAGCCTAGGTAACATAGTGAGATCTCATCTCTGCAAAAAAATAAAAACATTAGCTGGGCATGCTGGTGCACGCCTGTAGTCCCAGCTACTTGGGAGGTTAAGGCAGAAGGATCACCTGAGTCCAGGAGATCAAGGCTGTGGTGAGCTGTGATCCTGTCACTGCACTCCAACCTGGACAACAGAGTGAGACCCCCGATTAAAAAAAAAGAAAAAATATCAAAAAATGATTCTTATGTCACTGCCAAGAAGAAGTGCATGAACATGTAGAACACTTAATCAGTACAGAGAAGAAAGAAGGTGCCGTGCCCTAGCTCCTCTCTTCTGTGTAAATATGTGATTTGTGTCTGCTGTATAGCTTTTCAATTTTCTATGATTTTAGGTGTGTGTGTGTGTGTGTGTGTGTGTGTGTGTGTGAGAGAGAGAGAGAGAGAGACAGATAGAGACACAGAGGGGCTAAGATAGATTAAAAAAGAATGTGATCCCAGCGTTGGTGCTATTTCAAGTGTGTCTGTAGCTTTCTAGAAGTGAAGTTTTGGGACCACTTTAATTTTAAAGCAATAACTCTTTTCTGCTTTTGCTTGAAATGTCATATTTTCTGTAAACCTAAGATATGATGCCATTTCTGTATTCTATGTCTATTTCATCAATTTTTTTCTCTTTACAGTCCCAAACTGTTTTGATTCTGAAAAGGCACCTCTATATTCCTTTTTACCCCCAGAATTTTCTGTTTTTATTTTTCAAGATTGTTACTTTAAACTCATTCTGTCAAAGTGGACCCATCCCACAAAAAGAAAACAAGTAGAAATTCCGCTCATGTTGTAATTGGGATTCTTTAAAGTAGTTAATTTTAACTATCCAAGAAAAAATACATGTATCCAAGACTATCTATTGATTTCTCTTTTACTTAATTCTTCTTTTTTGTCACTTTCTAAAGTTCTTTATACATCATATAAGTGCTATACATTTGTGAAGTGTTTTCTTAGATATTTAACCTTTTGATTGCTATTTTCAATTTTTTTCTCATTTTTAAGCTGGCTTTAGTTTATATATGAGAAAGCAATTATGTTATATTATTTTTTGCAACCTCCATTTTATAACCTTTAAAACTAAGAATGGTGATATTTTTATAATAACTCAAGTTATTCTCTTGGACTTTCTAGATATGCAATTTTTTTGGTTTGTTTGTTTTATTTGAGTCAGGGTCTCACTCTGTTGCTCAGACTGGAGTGCGGTGGCTGACCATGGTTCTCTGTAGCCTCAACCTCCTGGGCTTAGGTGGTCCTTCTGCCTCAGTCTTGCGCGTAGCTGGGACTACAGGTGTACACCACCATGTCTGGTTAATTTTTCAGTTTTTGTAGAGATGAGGTCTCGCTATTTTGTCCAGGTTGATTTTAAACTTCTGGGCTCAAGCAATCTTCCCACCTCAGCCTCCCAAAGTACTAGGGTTATAGATGTGAGCCACCATGCCTGGCCAGATATGAAATTATATCATATGCAAATAATGATAACTTTGCCTCCTTTCAGTATTTAGAGAGCACATTTACTTCTCTGTATAGTGACACTGGCTAGCATTTTCAGAACAATGTTAAGTAATCACAGTATGAGTAAGCATCCTATTACTTATATGATAGACTTCATCATGTTTTTTGGTGTAGGGATATCAAGGACTACTATAAGAACATGCCACTTCTATACTTATAATTTTGGAAACACGTGAAAAGCAGATAAGCTGAAAGCAAAAGTATACCAGGGGAGGTAAGAGAAGAGGACTCAAGTTTGGAAAGTCAGGAGTGAGTAAATCTATTGGGAGAAGATCAAAGTCAGTCCAAGTTGATGGGTTATACTTCATGGCTGACTGCTGTCAGCTAATGCAGTTCGTATTTAATCACTGGTTGTGCATCAGGCTGGGTGTCTTATCTGACTGGCCCCAGGAAGATAAGGAAGATCACATCCTTTGTAAAGTGGCTGTGGCCTAGGGTGCTCTACAGGTGTTGATGAGTACAAATGAAGGGAACATGCCAGTGATTAGTGGAAGCCTGAGTGTTATACTGTGTCCTGGGTCACACATTGTCATAGGATTTTATTGGAAGGCAGCATCACCTGCCTTCACTGCTCCAGTACATTGAATAGTGTCTGGCACGGAGTAGGTGTTTTGATCTTTGTTAATGAATGAAGGAAGCAACTGCCCCTTTGTGGCTCATGGCCAGTGCTGTGGAGGAGGTAAACTGAGTTTTTGCTGAGGGTGGGAGGTGAGGGAGAGGCTGCTACTTGAAGAGTTTGGTATAGAGGTGTGGAGTACTTGCAGAGGAGTGAGGGGTGAGAAGAAGGCCTTGGATTTGGCCAAGAGCAGAGCTTTCTAGCTGGTGCAGCGTGAGAGTTTCTTGGGGCTGAGACATGGACCGCAGCCCTTGGGTGGTGGGCAACCTGGTCACCTAATCCCACATGTCTACATTTTGAAGATGTTTCAACAGAAAAGAGGACTGCTGAGGGAACACTCTCATTCCTATGTCTGTTTGCTCCTTCCCTGCTCCACAGCCGACATTGGTTTAGGTTTCATTGGGTAGGACCCTGTGTTGTGGGGCCATGTTCAGCAACAAGAAGAGTCTGGCCCAGTGAGTCCAGGATGTTTGCTTTTCCAACTGCCGAAGACCAGGATAGTCTGGGTCACAGGGGTTTGGGCATAGATGTTGAATCAACCAGTTGCGGTATCTGATGCAGAACCATACTATAAAGCCTGTTTTTAAGCCAGCGTTCGTTCATTCACTAGACTGTGAACATGTTTCAACATCTTTTACAAGTGGTTTTTAAATCATTGTTAGTCATGGAAGATTTGATTAAATGAGTTCCTATGAGGGAGACCAGCATGACGAACATAACACCATAACGCCACCCCTCTGGGATTAATAACGAGGATTGGGCTTGGTGTCATAGAAGATCCAGGAGTTCACTGAGAGTGTTAGCAAAGAGTAACTAGCATGAAAATACTCGTGTTTAGTTGAGATAAGGTGAGAGTAGAATTACTGTTACAAGGATTGGACTTTGCATTTATAGCCCCAAAGTTTTTGCTTTCCTTTTCTTTTAAAGGAGAAAGAATAATATGTCATGGAGATTTAGAAATGGCTACTCTATTAAAACACAAAACCTTGAAGAGTTTGGGCTGGTGGTAAATCCATGAGCCGAAGTTCCAGGTGGGAAAGGAATTGACAGCAGAATCTTCCTTAGAGATATTGCCTCTTTCTAGAACCCTCTCTTGGCTTTCTGCAGCCTTGGCCACCCCAGCTGGGGTAAGATGGGGTTTCACACTGTCACCCAGGTTGGAGTGTGGTTATACAGTTATAGGTCACTGCAGCATCAAACTCCTAGTCTTAAGTGATCTCCTACCTTGGCCTCCTGAGTAACTGGAACTACAGGTGCATACTAACATATGTGGCTAATTTTTATTTTATTTCTTGTAGAGATGGGGTCTTGCTTTGGTTGCCCAGGCTGATCTTGAATTCTTGGCCATAAATGATCCGCCTTGCCACAAATAATCCTCCCATCTCCCATCTTGGTCTCCCAAAGTGCTGAGATTACAGGTATGAGCCACTGTGTCCAGTTTAGAATCATGGTTCAGATGGTATTCCTAGTACCTTTTCCTGATAAAGCTGAGGAAAACCCTCCTGGCAGACTACTTAGAAAATGTAAGCAAGAGAAACACTGATTTCCAATGAACAGATTTCTGTTCTTTATAATGTTAGTAGAAGCAGAAGGGAGAAACAGATTATCTTTAGTTGAAAGTATTTTGTTTTCATGGTAAGCAAGGTTTCAACAAAACTGCATGTAGGAAGCAGAAATCAGGACTGCTTTTTTTACCTTCCAATGGCCGAAGTCAAAACACAGTGACCACGAACCCCAGCAGCCTAGGTGTCCTGTGTTTAGTCTGCCTGGACACAGTTAGAAGGTTATCCTCCTTCTCTCTGCCCTGTGTGGTCACAGCTAAAAGTCTGCAAGGAAATATAGTTTCCTTTTAGTAAAAATACTACAGAGGTTTATTCATGTTGTATAAGTTAATGTCCAATTGATTCATTAGTAGAAGCAAGTACATTTTTGCTTCTTAGAGGAGATTCCTAGAAACGTAGACACTTAACATAGAAAGGAAATTTTGTGTATAGATAGCTGCTCTTCTGAGCTTCTTTTGAACTCTTGTAATTTTTCAACTTTTTGAAATTAGTTAATCAAAAAAACTGGCTGGGTACAGTGACTCACACATGTAATCCCAGCACTTCGGAAGGCCGAAGGCAGGAGGGTTGCTCGAACTCAGGAGTTTGAGCGAGCTCTGGGTAACATAGCGAGACCTCGTCTCTACCCGCCCCCCCCCCCAAAAAAAATACACACACACACACACACACACACAACATATACACATACACACACACACCAACACATACACATTAGCCAGGCATGGTGGCGCACACCTACAGTCCCAGGTACCCCGGAGGCTGAAGTGGAAGGATCATCTCAGGAGGTTGAGCCTGTGGTGAGCTGTGATTGTGACACTGTACTCTAGCCTGGGTGACATAGTGAGACCTTGACTCAAACAAAACAAAACAGAACAAAAACAACTGATAGTTTTTATTTATTACAGATGCTTGTGACTTTTTTCCCCCCTGCTTTGTGATATGAAGCTGGTTAAAACTTTGGGCTCCTTAAGGACATATTTGCAAAAGTACTTAGATAATGTAAACTTGAGACATTTGACTTCCATGGTTCAAGAAATAAATTATATGGTCAATATATAGAAATAGTATTAAGAAACTATTTTTGATAGGGGAGTTATTCTTAGAGGCTTCTGTGTATCATGTTTATTTTCTGAGAATTACTGTGATATTTATTTATTTATTTGGAGTCTCACTCCGTCGTGCAGGCTGGAGTGCAGTGGCACCCTCATGGCCACCCCAGCATCGACCTGCTGGGCTCCGGTGAGCCCTCTGCCTCAGCCTTATAGGTAGCCGGAATTATAGGCATGAGCTACCATGCCCAGCTAATTTTTGATTTATTGTAGAGACGAAGTCTCCCCAAGTTTCCCGGGCTGGTCTTGAACCTGCGGGCTCAGACAAACCACTTACTTCGGCCTTCCGAAGTGCTAGGATTACAGACTGAGCCACTGAGCCCGGCCTATTTATTTTTTACCATAATGTAAGGTCACTAAGTTCCCCATAGCATTATACGTAAAACTATTTCATCTGTGTGGGAGGAAAAAAATGTCCTGCTCTACTCTATTAAAGGACTAGTATGCTTTGCCATGGAATTTATTAGTATGGGTACAGGATGTTTTAGGAATCCTTAATCTTTTAGTGCCTATAAAAAGGTCATGTGCCCGTGTGTGTCTCTCATATCTATGTGAATTTTTAGTACAGTGCTGCTTGGAGAAGTACCTTTAATAAACATATTTTGATGGGTTGTTATGAGACTCAGACTAAGAGTTACTGTCCAGCTATATCTCAGTGTACCTGGGACTACAGGCATGTGCCACCATGCCTGGCTAACTTAAAAAAAATTTTTTTTTAGAGATGAGGTCTCTCTTTGCTGCCTAGGCTGGTCTCGAACTCCAAGGCTTAAGCAATCCTTTGGCCTTGGCCTCTCAAAGTACTGGGATTACAGGTGTGAGCTACCATGCCCAGCCTTTAGTTTTTAAAATAAAATTATAATAGTGTGGTTTAGTCCTCACACTGATTTTATAATGTGGATGATAGGGTCCTCATATTAATAGAAGATTCAATTGAATTCTGGTGGGTTTAGTAACTGGCAGAATCTCTCAGAGCCTGTGTATGAGAGAGGTGGGTTTGAATTCAAGAGTGTCTGGCTCTAGGGTTCCTGGCCAGGAGGACTAGGAGATATGATAAGACCGCTTATTGGAGAGGATGTTTTGTAGAGGGGCCTCTAGTGGAGAGAGAACCTGGGGTTTCTTCCTATTTTGAGAATTCTATTACCAGTATCCCCAAATGAGATGCTGGATGCTAAAGATAGGTTTATTAGAGGAATTATAGACTACGTGTGTTCACTCAGCCTAAGCAAAGACATTTGGGTTGAAAATTGCAAATATTTGTAAAATGAGACTAGTAACTGCTAACACTGAAGTAATTTAAAAAAATCCATAATGATGAATTTTGCAGTTATTAGGGGAAAACCTTTGGTACTTAAAGAAAAATGTATTGGGACAGGGAGGCCATCTTAGAGTCATACTGGGACAGAGAAAGCATTTGGTGATAAATAACTGAAAGCTGTGACTGTGAGAGGTATATTTGCTAACATATTGTAAAACTGTAATCTGCTTTTTTTTTTTGAGTTGGAGTCTCACTCTGTTGCCCAAGCCGGAGTGCAGTGGCATACTCATGGCCACTGCAGCCTTGATCTGCTAGGTTCAGGCGATCCTTTTGCCTCAGCCTTCCAAGTAGCTGAAACTACAGGCGTGTGCCACCACGCCACACTGATTTTATAATTTATTGTAGAGATGCAGTTTCGCCATGTTGCCTAGACTGGTCTCGAACCCATGGGCTCAAGTGATCCTCTCGCCTCCGCCTCCCAAAGTGGTAGAATCACAGGCATGAGCCACCGTGCCCAGCTTGTGATCTGCTTTTTAAGAAGATGAGATGCTTTAGTTCTTTAGGATTTTTTTGTTGGTTTGTTTTTTCATCCAGTGTCTCACTCTGTTGCTCACGCTGAAGTGCGGTGGCACAATCATCGATCCTACAGCCTTGATCTCCTGGGCTCAGGAGATCCTTTTGTCTCAGTCTTCCGAATACCTGGGACTATAGGCATGTACCACCATACCTGGCTAACTTTAAAATATATATATATTTTTAGAGACGAGGTCTCTCTTTGTTGCCTAGACTGGTCTTGAATTCCAAGGCTTAAGCAATCCTCTGGCCTTGGCTTCTCAAAGTACTGGGATTACAGGTGTGAACTACCACGCCCGGCCTTTAGTTTTTAAAATAAAATTATAACATGGAAAGATCTTAAACATGACTTTTAGTATTGAAATAATATTAGATATGTTTGAAAAAGTTAAATTTTAAGAAGTTGCATGAGTGAGTTCTCTTTTGAATCAAGACAAATAATCCTATTAGAAATCTGTTATATTAGAGAATATTATTTTTGTTGTTGCCTTAGTTTTGTTTTTGAAGAATAATAATCCTGAGAGGACCAGTGAAGAGAGCTGTTTACATGGAGAACATAAGTGAAGAGAGCTGTTTACATGGAGAATTTTAAAGGTGAATAGCTGTTACACAATTACGTACTGTGCTGTTTTAAGATGGAGAAATAGAGGCATATCTACATTGTAGTCTCTTCGTATGATGATTTACCTGAAGATTGCCAGGAATGCTCGCAGCCCTGGGCTGGGACCCTAGGGGCCTGGGGTTTTTCTCCCAGCCTTTCCCATAACAATCCGCATGCCCAGAGTGTATTCATTTCTTAAATTTATCTCTTTTTTTTGTCAAGAGTCTCACTGTGTCGTTCAGGCTGGAGTGCAGTGGCACGTTCATGGTCACTGCAACCTCGTCTTGCTAGACTCAGGCATCCTTCTGCCTCAGCCTTCCAAGTAGCTGGAACTACAGGCATGTGCCACCACGCCCAGCTAATTTTTTTATTTATTGTCTTGTCAAGTTGTCCAGGCTGTTCTCAAACCTGTGGGCTCAGGCAATCCTCTTACCTCAGCCTCCCAAAGTGCTGGTATTATAAGTGTGAGCCACCACACGTGGCAAATTTACCTCATTTCTCTTGTTTATAAACTGATAAGATTGGTTGCTATGTTACTGATGTTGATTTTCTGGCGTGAAGTCACAGACTAGGTACCTGGGAGGACCCAGAGGGTTAGAGGGGTGCTGGCTCTCTAACTGTAGACTCCTGAACTGCTGGGTGTGCACTGACTTCCTGAAGTCTACTGAAGCTCTTCTGGTCCCCTGGGGGTGCTGTGTAGCCTGCAAGTATGATGACCATTTGAAGAGAGGTTTTCAAACTTCTGTCTTATCAGACAGAACTTTTTTATAGTTAAATGTCCTGTTTTTATTTAAAAATTTGGCATCTTGTTTATCTTGGATTTTTCTGCATCTCTCTCTTTTTTTCTCTCTTAGAGACACGGTCTTGGTCTGTTGCCCAGGGTGGAGTGTAGTGGCACAGTGATAGCTCACTGCAGCTTCAAACTCCTGGATTCAAGCAATCCTTTTGCCTCAGCCTTCTGAGTAACTGGGAGGTTGAGTAGTAGAGGTAGGCCATCACGCCGGGCTAAATTTTTAAAAATTTATTGTAGAGAAGGGTTTTGCTATGTTGCCCAGGTTGGTCTCAAACCCCTAGGTACATGCGATCCTCCCACCTCAGCCTCAGCTGGGATTACAGATGTGAATTACTGCACCTGGCCTCCCATCCCCACTACCCCCACTATTGCATTAAACTCTTTATCATGACTATGGAGATTGTGGCCTCCCTTATGTTTTGGGTCAGAGGCAAGTGCCTCTGGTCTCACCCTGATCCCAGCCCTGCTCCAATCTCTGCCTTTTAAACACTTTGACTTTGTAGGTCCCCACTAAGAAGAGTTATCTAATCCAAGTAATTTGGGAGTTTAATCAAGAGATTCCACTGATATGCTGGTAAGTGGATGTCTGTTTTTGCAGACTTAGTTAGTGACTGGGCAATGGCAGTTGTGAAAACCTAACAGAAAAACAGGACTGGAAGGCAGATCTGGGGGCACTGCCAGTCTCTCCCCTGGAGGGAAGGGAAGGAAGGCTTTAAAATTTTTCAATTCTGAAAAGTAAGTTATGAACAGTTCAAATAGCGGATTAATTAAAAAATTTTTTACTTTAGAGATGGTCAACATAATACCTTTGCTGTTAAGTTCCTTTTAATGGTGAATATGTTTTCAAAGTGGGACTTCCCATGGTAAATATTTGCATATTTGCATAGATAATGCAAATCTTCCCCCAACACAGGTAATGTGAGGAGGAACAGAGCTGTCTGGCTTGTTGCCTTCTAACTATAAAATTAAACTGTTGTGCTATTTATTATTCTCTGTGAAACACCACAGAGAACTATCTGACCAGAGGGAGAGGCAGGGGTGAGGACTGTGTTGACTAGTCTGAGAAGCTGAGATTTCGGCTGTTCTGTCCATCATCCCGACTGGCATGGGCCTAACTGTTGTCTTTCATGAACACAGAGTGTCTGGAGATCTCTCCAACTAGCATAGACATGCTGTGACTCTGAGCAATTTGCAGGCAGTCATGAGCGCAATGGGAGTTCGTGCCAGGTGCCCAGTGCTGCTATATATGGCAGGGAAGGGCAGCAGGGGAGAATCTGCCATGCCCCTGGGAGCAATTGTGGGGCAGTCATGTGGTTTATGTAGGCCCTCAGGCCTGCTCTGTTTCCCCCTTTCCTCCCCAACCTTGGCATTGATTTAGACAACTGATGTACTGGTTGAATCTTCACATTAAGTGGAACAATCACTTGATCTTCCAGATACCTATCGCCAGGCAGTGCTGTGTGTAAAGTTCGTCAAGGCTAGTTAGGGTGTCTTTGTGGCTCAGAGAAAGTGGATTTCTAGATATGGGAAAGTCTGGCTCCTTGAGTTTGTGATTCTGTGCTGTGTGTTGATTGGTAGGGGATTTCAGGACCTGGAGTTTAGTGTAGATTTCAATCCATTTTGAGGTTGAGGTGTAGTCCTCTGTGTGACAGGTACTGATCTAAGCTGGGGTCCTAGTAGGGCACATTTGTCTGTATTCAGTTGTATTCAGTAGATCAAAGAAGTTGGTCTAAGGTGTACTACCACATTTTCTTGCAAGATGACAAAGCTGTGTTGGATCATTGGTTCTGAGCAGTGCAGACAAGGAGACTGATGCTGTTGACAAGTTGAGTGTGCTTTATTCCTTAAAAAACCGCTCACCTGGTGGTAAAGACATGGACAGACAAGTACCATGGCCTCGTGTGGAATACTGTCAGGCCTTCGGTGCCATGAAACCTAGACGTTCCCAAAGGTTTTCTGGTTTGGGAAAAGACACTGGAAAGATAATAATGAGAAGGTGTTGGTAAGATTTAATTCATTGTCCACTAAGTCCAATGCATAATCCTAGGCCTTCACCATATGAGTTTATAACTCAATTAATTCGAAGTAGCCTGTGGTAAGAGTTTGTGGTCCACAGTTTCTGATGGTTTCAGCCTGCCCTGGCCTGTTGCTGGTCATAGATGCTTCACCATCAACAGAGAGACTGCCTATATTGTGTCCTTTCTTCTTTTGAAAATTGTCTTTTAAAAATAATTGCAAGCAATACGAAAGTAAGGAATGCAGTCTCTTCTTGCTGATTTCACTCCACAGTGGTAAGTGGTGTTAAAAAGCATGCACATTCTCTGTGGGCACCCCCACCCATATACAGCAAAGGAGGGATGTAGTGAGACCCCTCCAGATTGGTCAGGTGGGGTGTGGTTCATTAGATCAAAGTAATAACCCCTGATCTTATGACACAATTTTACTGCCAGGGTATTTTATGAACAGGGAAACTGAAAAGAAGTAAAGAACTTGGACTAGCAGGTCTATGAGGCGGAGACCACCCACAGAGCAATGTTGCTTCAAGACCATCAGGAGCAGGGCTGGTGTTTCAGTGGATCCAATTAACCTCTTGGTTCCTCACTCTGGACACCTGAGAAATGGAGATGTTACATGCATCTTCATCCTCCAAGGTTGGTCTGGGGAGATTGAGACAATAGAAGTAAGAACATCTTGAGAACTAAAAAGGCAATTCTTGTGCAGGTGAGGTGAGGGGGATGATGTATTGCTACTAAGTATTGTCATTGGCCCTGCTTGTTATGAATTTGCCTTGTTGTTTAATAAATTTTGTGATCTTTTATATTCAAAATCTTAAGAGTCATCCTGTGAGTTTACAAACAAAAACAAGTAATTATTTTTGAAACTGAAGTGTCTTAGCCAGCTTTTGTTAACTTCTCTGTATTCAATGTGCTTCATTGATTCCTGTTAAACTGTAAGAGATTTCTCAGTGACATGCAAAGTCTACTGGATTCATGCTCCTCTGCAAATAGGCCAGTTCTGTTAAACCATAATATTCATTTTTTTTTTTGAGGGGGGAAGAGTTGTTTAAATAAATTATTTGCATTTATACTTGCACATATTTTGTTAAAAGTTGAACCAAGCTGGGCGTGGTAGCTCACGGCTGTAATCCCATCATTTTGGGAGGCCAAGGTGAGAGAATTGCTGGAGTCCAGGGACTTGAGACCAGCCTGGGCCACATAGCAAAACCTCATCTCTGAAAAAAGGAGTTGAATCCAAGGGTTAATGATTTGAGACATCTGCAATGTTTCCTGCCCATGGTATTGTCAATGTGGTGATATTTCTGCATGGGTAGACTTATAAAGGCAAGTTTAACATTAAAAAATTTCAATCCTTTCTTTCCCTTATTTGATATAATTAGTAGACTGAATTGGTTTTTTTATGTTGTGAAGTCTGGATCTCAAAAAATAAAAGATACATGTGAATTTTTGTTGTTGTTTAAAAGAAAGATTCTGTTTGAATCCCTAGAAGGAAAGTGAAGGTACCATAATTTCTTGCTCTTACTATATGAGGGAGACCTTTTAAAGCTTCAAAATAGATTAGCACGAAAGTAGTGGGGGCCCAGGAGGTGACAGGTGGAAGGAGTGGGAGGGAGAGATGGGTTTGGGAGTCAGAAGATCAATCCAGCTCTGAGCACACTTTTTACAGTCCTGTCAGTCATTCATGATAGAAAGTTGTGTTTTGTTAGAACTGGCAAGGTAATTGACAAGGAAGTTGTCTAGTGCTACAGATCCAAAGGGTCGCTGACTCCAAGATACTCCAGTCAGAAGGAGGCTGAGCTCTAAGGCTACTTTTGATGACAGGTAGACCAGATCCCCTGATGCATTTTTAATCGTTTTGCTTTCAGAGCATCTTTGTCTCCCTGAATTGACTGCTATCTCAGAATCTAGGAGAGCTCTCAGCCCTGTCCTGCACTCTGCCTAGGGAGAGCTTTCTCTGACAGGCTGCATCTGCCGCCAACCCCCTCGCACTGGAGGTGACCTGGGAAGAGGCTGTGGCAATGGGGCCCTCTCTCTTCTCTCTTGAGGTGGTTTCAAATTGCCTTCCCATCTCCTCTTGGGATGGGGGCGCTCTCACCAGCTGCTATCTTTGTGTTTCTCTCTCTAGCTGAAGGCCTCTGACATCTTTCCTCCCTTCCCTGCCCTTCTCTGTGACCTTGCCTGGAGTTGCCAGTGTGTAAAAGGGTGAACTCTTGTGGTTGTTGGTACCCCCAAGCTCTTGATTTGCTCTCCCTGTGACTTCCCATTTCCCTTCATCTATGGTAAAAGATAGAGAATATTTCCCACTAAGCTTCAGAAAATATTCCATGTTGTATGTGCAGAAAGAGACCCTTTATGTGTGGAGACAGATTTAATAGAACAGTGCTTGGTAGATGTTCTATTCCCTGCTCCCCCTTTATTGACGAATTAGTAAAATAAGCAGTTTGGGATGCACTCCTAAGCCCAGGAAGAGCTGTTGGGATCTTCTGATTCACTCTGGAATGTTCCATAGCACCACTGAGGTTAGATGAGGTGGTGATGGCTGTAGGGCAGTCGCTAGTAGGATCATTTGACAAGAGGAGGGGTTGACTCAGGGACTGAGAGGAGCTTCTGACTCCTTTCCAGCTCTACTGGGAAATTGCCATTTTAATTAATGTAAGTCCAGTGGATGTTTATCTTGCTAGATCACTCCATAGTACTTGAATTGGTAGATCTCTTCCTTGTTTTTTGGACAGGCTGTGGTGCAGTTATTATTATTATTATTATTTTTTTGAGTTGGAGTCTCACTCTGTCGCCCAGACTGGAGTGCAGTGGCCGCTCCCGGCCACCGCAGCCTCGACTTGCTGGGCTCCGGCGATCCTTCCACCTCAGCTTTCCAAGTAGCCGGAATTACAGGCATGCGCTACCACGCCCGGCTGATTTTTTGATTTATTGTAGAGATGAGGTCTCGCTGCCCAGGCGGGTCTCGAACCCGCGGGCTCAGGCAATCCACTCACCTCAGCCTCCCAAAGGCGCGGGATTACAGGCTGAGCCACCAAGCCCGGCTGGTGCAGTTATTATTACTGCATCTTTAAAATAAACTTTTTATGTTGGAATAACTTTGTTATTGTTTTTGAGTCGGAGTTTCACTCTGGAGTGCAGTGGCATGATCATGGCTACTGCAGCTTTGACCTGCTGGGCTCAGGAGATCCTTCCACCTCAGACTTCCAACTACCTGGGACTACAGGTGTGTGCCACCATGCCTGGCTAGTTTTTTTAAAAATTTATTGTAGAAGTGAGGTCTTACTATGTTGCCAGGGTGGTCTCAATCTCCTGAGCTCAGGCTATTCTCTTGCCTCCACCTCCCAAAGTGCTGGGATTACTGGCATGAGCCACTGTGCCTGACATAATTTTTGATTTATAGAAAAATTACAAAGAGAGTCCAGAGAGTACACCCCTCATACAGCCCCCTGTGCTAACATCTTCCCCAGTAAGGAACATAGTTTCCTTGGCAACACACACACACACACACACACACACACACACACACACACACAGCAGGGTGGGGAGGGAAGGTGGTACTTGTTCTGGTTTTCTCTTTCTTGTATTACAGTCATGTGTTTGTCAAAATGAAGGATGTGACATTGATGTGTCACTTCAACTAAACTTTAGACTTTGGTATTCACTAGTCTTTCCATTAATATCCTCTTTCTATTCCAGTATCCAGTCCTGGGAACTACAGTACATGTAGTTGTTAACTTTAGTTCATGTAGCAAAAAACTTTACATACATAATTGGTCATTTTGTTTAAGGGGAGAGTGGGTTACCTTCTGCTAGCTGTAGTGTTTCTTTACTTCCATTTGTTAATATTTTGTTCAGCTATATCACCATCCATTGGACACCCCCATGAGCACTTGTTCTGTACTTTGTTCTGGCTTTGAAGTATACTGCAGTGTACTTTAAAGACCTTTAGCAAGACTTTGCATGAAGTGGCAATGGGCTTCCTTCCATTTTGATGAGGTATTGGGTACAGAGCAGTTTTAATGTGCTTTGGCACTTATTACCAATGGGATTCTACCTGTCTAATGAGATGGGCCTAGTACCAGCTTTTCCAGGACCAGGGGTACTTGTACAAGCCTGGTCATTCCCTCCAGCTATCTATTAAGAGTACTGTCCTTAAAATTATAGATGTGTGTATCAGGAAGGATGGTTAGTGTTCTCTCTCTCTCCCTTCCTTCTTTCCTCCCTCCTTCCCACCCTTGCCTCCCCCCTTCCCTGTGTGTGTGTATGTGTGTGTGTGTGTGTGTGTATGTGTGTGTGTGTGTGTGTTGCCAAGAAAACTGTGTTCCTTACTGGGTTAAAACAGGGAGAGAAAGAATAGAATAGAAAATACTCAAGTACGCTTCTATAGTAAGACCCACAGCCTTTAGGATGCAGCTTAGAGTCTTGGCTTGCTCTGTCCACAGGACACCCACATCTGGTCTGGCCTCCCCACCTCCCAGCCTTTGCCTCATGTATCCCTTGCTCTGGTGCTCAGTCTCCATCGCTGTTCTGAAAACCACCCAGCTGACCAGGTGTCCCTGCTGTGGCACCACGTTCTTGTGTTCCTGTTTTCCTAGATGGGTATCATGCTGGTTTGTTGTGTGCCTCAGTCCATTTGAGCTACTATGACAAAATACCTGAGGCTGGGTAACTTAGAAACAACAGAGTTTGCTTTCTTAGCATTCTGGAGGTTGGATGCACAAGATCATGGCACCCGCCATTTGGTGCCTGGTGAGGGCCTGGTCTCTGCTTCTAAGATGTTGCCTTATTGCCATGTCCACATGTGGTGGAAGGAAGAGGGGCAGAGGGCTTCACTAGGTCTCTCTAGCCCTTTTATAAGGTGAATCCCTTCCCAAGAGCCTCCCCCTCAATACTGTGCACTGAGGATTAAGTCAACATGAGTTTTGGAGAAGACACAAACATTCAAACTGGAGCACTGTGGTTTTGCCTTCCTCGAATGTACACTTGTCAGGAGAGGGGATGTGATTTTTACTTCTGTGGTAAAAATCTGCTCTTCAGTGTACAGCAAGACATCTTTTTCAGTCCCTGGTGGGGTTGAGGCAATGACAGGACTTCACTGTCCATTAAGGCAAATGTTAGTCAAGCTCCTCGAAAGAGCTTTCTGCTTTTGACTGTTGGTGTGGGGTGGGAAATCCTCCTTGCCTGACCACATAATCACAGAATAAACTTTGACTTCTGTTAAAAAGTGAAAGGCAAATTGTATGAGTGAGATACCTTTGACCTCACCAACTATTAGCTCAGCCACCTAAATAAACAGCCTGTATAATGAATTCTTGGGATCAGGTCAATACCGCATACCCCTCCTTTCCACTCTCCCTCCTTCTCCCCACTTCTTACTTTGCTTTCTCTTGTCATTTGTTTTCTGTGACTAGATCTTGATGTTCTCAACTGGGCTTGCGGAGAATCTCAGGAGTAAAAGGGGAGGGAGAAATGAGACTTGTTGCTTCCAATCTTTTGGGATGTCTGAAGTAGCCTATTTCCAAAATTCCAAAATAGCTCTTCGTTTTCTGTGTAGTTGTCACTTTTTAATGAATGCAGATAGTAGTGCTGAATTACTTATTCAAGCAATCTATTTCTGTCTAATTTCTTTCATAGCGCTGTGGATAAAGAAAAAAATCACCTCTAAATTGAGTTTAACCACATACATGTTATAAATATATGGAGGTACATAAAAGGTGAACTTACCTTTTAAAGGAAATTATTGATTCCCTTATTTATTCCACAGATATTAATAAAGCATGCACTCTATGCTGGGCTCATTCCAGCTGTTGGGGGCCAGCAGGGAACAGAGAGTATGGGTTTCTGGCCACATGCAGTTGGTATAAGGTCCAGTTGTGTGATGGTCATGTCTATCCCTTAGGTGGGGGGAGTCCAGGAAGGGACCACAGAGAGTTAGTTGCATTTGGTCATGTTGAGTCTGAGATACCAGCAGAATTTTTTTTTTTTTTTGTAAAGACCAGAATGCTATACTCATTTTCTCATGTTTTTCTATTTTGTAAATTTAGAAAATGTGTTTCTTGATGCATTTATAATGATCATCTGCTTTTATTTCTTCAGTCATCATATATGTGTTAATTAAAAGGACTATTTTGTTTTGATTGTCTCCTCTTTACCCTGTTGATGAGGGAGGGGTTTCCACTCTAGGGTTACTGACATGGGCAAATACACGACAACTGATGTTGAACAGAAGTGCGCGACTATAGTTTATCGGTGACATATACCCACAGCACAGAGTGGGAGAGCACTGAGTGAACAGGCAGGGCTGTGGGAGGTAGTCTTTGTAGTATCAGGAGATTGAGTGATCCCTGAAGAGGATCTGACTGGCTTGTTGGAATAATTCTGTAGGGTGGCAAGAAACTAAAACCCTCTGCTCAGGGATAAGCAGAGGCTACGCCTGGTCCCTGTGATAAGAGGGGTTATTCATTGGAAGGGATTTTATCAGCAGGATGAGTAGGGAGGGGAACTTACAGTTGGGCCATTTGAGACCTTCCTGATTTTCCCCAACTGTGAAGGTAGCACAAAATTTCAGGCCTAGAATGGGCATGGTGACTCACACCTGTAATCCCAGCACTTTGGGAGGTCGAGGCGAGAGGATTGCTTGAGCCTAAGAGTTCAAGACCAGCCTAGGCAACATAGTAAGGCCTTGTCTCTATCAAAATATTGCAAAAATTAACTGGGTATGGTGGCACGTGTCTGTAGTCCTAGCTACTTGGGAGACTGAGGCAAGAAGATTGCCTGAGTCTGGGAGGTTGAGCTGTGGAGAGCCATGATCGTGCCACTGTGCTCTAGCCTGGTCAATGGAGCGATACTCTGACCAGAAAAATAAAGTCTTTAATTTTAGCTCTTATACCACATATTTGAATGAAAACAATACTTATTTAATACTGTAGCGAACAGTCCCTACATTTTAAAAAGTAGCAAATTAATTGAGATAAGACATACATAGATAATTACAATATCAGGAATTATGAAAGTATCATAGGGATGATGTAATAGTTAGCAGCATGTGGTCCATCTAATTCAATGATGTGTCATTTTTTGGTGGGGCCCAGAGGACTGATTGGTTGTTTGCCAGTAGCTCTGTGTGGCCGGATGAGAGGCTGGGGCTGGAGGAGGCCTCTGAGGAACAGCCTTCAATGTGCATAGTTGACCTTAGATGTCTAAGGATTTGGTTTTCCCCATGGAGGATGGGACCTCTCTCATGAGCCCAAGGGAATTTTCTAGATAAAATTTTAACTCCTAAGAGGTTCTTGCTAAGAGGAAGAAAGCATGCCTAAATTTTAAAAAGACAAAAAAAGCAAACCTGAGTGTTTAAATATTGATTTCTAGTTGATAATAGACATGCTGAAGTGATAAAGGGCAAAGCACAGGATGTCTGCAGCTTTGAGATGTGTTACAAAATAAGATGAAATATACCTGCACATGCATGTTTATTGCAGCATTATTCACAATAGCAGAAACATGGAACCAACTGTACTGCCCATTGAAAATGGAATGAATAAAAAAATGTGGTACCTATACACAATGGAATATTGCACAGCCATAAAGAAGGACAAAATTATGAACTTCGCAGCAACTTGGATGGAGTTAGCATATGTACTAATACTCAGTGATCTCAGAAACAAAGATCTAAGTACCACGTGTGTTCACTCATAAGTGGACCCTGAACATTTATCATAATATAAGGAAGGGAGACAGGCTTGGTGGCTCAGCCTGCAATCCCAGCACTTTGGGAGGCCAAGGCAAGTGGATTGTCTGAGCCCACGGATTCGAGACCAGCCCGGGCAATTTGGTGAGACCTTGTCTCTACCATAAATCAACAAAAATTATCTGGGTGTGATAGTGCACACCTGTAGTTCCGGCTTCTTGGAAGGCTGAAGTGGAAGGATCACTGGAGCTCAGCAGATCTACGCTGGTGGGACTGTGAGTGTGCCATGGCACTCTACCCTGGGCAATGGAGTGAGATTCCAATCAAAAAAAAAAAAAAAAAGAAAAGGATTGGCAGTAGGGAGACACTGCCAGGGAGGAAGGGCAAATAACATCAATAAGCGTACCTGTTCTCAAACCAGACAAGGTGGGGACCAAAGGAAGGCCCAAACTTTACCCATATGGTGACCACTTATGTACTTAACCCTGAATTGTGCCCCACAGCTTTTTAAAAAAAGATGTACTCCAATAGGTGAACAGAGGGGTGACACATGGATGGGTTTGCTATAAAACGAATATGGCAAATTGTTAGGTATAGACTCTCAGGACTGGATGCATGGGTACTCATAGTATAACTCTTTTGACTGTCCAAATGCTTTAGTAGTTTCATCATAAAATAATGGAAGAAAAATATTTCAAGGGAAATGGAATGTGTTTCATTAGTGGATAAAACTGGCATCAGAAAAGAGAGTTGAAAATATTTGAGTACACGTGTAGTAGGACTATCTGATAGAATTTTTTTTTTTCATTTGTGTTTGTGTAATGCAGGGTTTTGTTTTTGTAGTCTTAGAACTCTGGCCTCGGGTGTTTTCTTAATAATAAAAGTGCAATAGTGGTAGGAAGCCCTAGTGACATAATCCATACCTCTCCGCCTCCAGTGGTCAAGGGAAAACTAGAATAAGTAAGTGGGATTCAGCACTTCTACCTAATGAATTTTCCTCAAGGGTTTAGTGCTACTGAAAAATTTAGCAGAATTAGATTATACCTTCAGTACTGGATAATTTTTTTGCTTGTTTTCAATTTTAGGCAAAAATATAAAAAGAAAATATTTCATTGATGGGGCAAAAAGATGAACATGTATGTTCAGTTGCAAATTTTGCATTTTTTTGGGGAAATGTATTGTTTTTAAGGTAAGAAATGAAAAGATAAATGTGGCTCTATTGGATATATATATATATATATATGTATATTTTTAGCTCTTCTTTCATAGTGACTCAGTTTTGGGTATGACATTAAAAGTCTTTATTGCTTGTACAAGATACTTTGAAAACAATGTACATGAAAAACTATATTTTTTGTCATGCCAAAACAATATTATTACACAAGTGGATTTTATACCATATATAAAATATTTCTTTTAAAAAGTTGAAACTATACTACAGTACATATATTGCCTTCCTCAATGGGTTACAGGCAAAGTGTACTGATATCTACAACTTAATTCAAAAGAATAAAATTAAGGTGGATTAATTGCTTCAGTTTTTAAAAAATGGGTCTGATAAGCACCTTCCTGAATAAATAATTGCATAAACTTACTTTATTTTCTTTTTCTTTTCTTTTTTGAGACAGGGTCTCTCTCTGTCACCCAGGTTGGAGTGCAGTGGTGCAATCATAGCTCATTGCAGTTTTGACTTCCTGGCCTCAAGTAAGCCCCCTGCCTCAGTGGGACTATAGACATGCCACCACAATTGGTCAATTTTTTTTTTTTTGTAGAAATGGGATCTTGCTATGTTTCCCAGGCTGGTCTTGAATCCTGACCTCAAGCAATCTTCTCGCCTCAGCCTAAGTGATGTTCTCATCTACTTTATTTTCTTAGGAAAAATCTTTGAAGTCCATCTGGTAACATTAGGTAGCATTTTGATAGGCATTACTGATGAAGTCAGGGAGGTGGAATGCTTAAAGTGTAAGCCAAATTTGGCAAGCAGATCTGTTGAGTTGGAATAGATCATTTGAGGAGGAGAGGAGGACGAAAATTTAGATTGTGGTTAGTTATGTTTGGGTTCAATGTGAGATATCAGGATTTCAGTTTGCATCTATTGAGAAGTTCTGTAATTATCACTGCATATTCAATAATATCTCATAATGTAACCATTCTCTAATGATAATAATTAAAGTTAAAAAAAATTCTTCTATAAATAACTATTGCCATAGCATCTTTATACATCTATTCTTGTGTATGGAAGTTTTTCTATAGACTATAGATGATTAGCTTTGGGCAAAGGAAATGCACATCTTAGGTTGTATTAGATACTGATAAATTGTACTAAAAAGATAACTCTCTGTATTGTGAATATTAGGTTATCTAATTATTATTTTCTTTTGTCAATTTCATAGTCAACAAGTGGTATAGCATAATTGCTTTAATTTTTCTTAGCATCTTTGCTATTTTAATTTTTATAGCATCTTTGCTATTTTCTTGCATGTTTATATCTTTTTCTCATAATTTCCTGTTTATTTCACTTTTGAGTTGTTTTTCTTATAAGCCCTTTATAATAGTAACCCTTAACTGTGATACATATTGAAAACATATTTTCTATCTTTTGTCTGTCTTTAACTTTTTCAAATGGTAAACATCATACTATGAATAGAAATTTCAAACTTTTTGACCTTTGGATTTTACTAACTAGTGTCTTACTTAAGAAGGTCTTATCTCAAATTGCAAATATATTCTCTATTTTTAAATCTAATACTTTAAAAATAATAACAGAAAACATTTATTAATCTTCAGCTCATCTGGAATTGATTTTTATTTGGTAAAGTAGTAGTCTGATTTCTTCCTCCCTGACCCCCACCAAATAAAGAACCAATTGTTTTTTTGGTTTTTCTTGAGTTGGAGTCTCACTCTGTTACCCAGACTGGAGTGCAGTGGCCACTCCTGGCCACTGCAGCCTGGACCTGCTGGGCTCCTGCGATCCTTCCGCCTCAACCTTCCAAGTAGCTGGAACTACAGGCACGCACTACCACACTCGGCTAATTTTTGATTTATTGTAGAGATGAGGTCTCACCAAGTTGCCCAGGTGGGTCTGGAACATGTGGGCTCAGGCAGTCCACTCACCCCAAGGCGCGGGATTACAGGCTGAGCCACCAAGTCCGGCTAGAACCAATTGTTTTAACACAGCATCTGAAGTGTTTGTTTTGTGTCTGTTTTGCTTTTAAAGTGTCCTGTGTATTTTTCAAGTAGGCAAATCTTCACTGATGGAAATTTGACAGATCTTGAAGTGCTGATGTGTACTATCCACATGCCTTTATAAAGTACTTTGTTGAGATAATCTCATGAGTTTACTTTTTGGGAGTTGGATAATACTGATTCATTGCATTTTGATAGGAATTGTTTTTAAACCTGAGAACTTGCAATGCTCTAAATCATTCATAAGTTAGGAGACTGGGAAACATTATATTTTACAATTCAGACTTTATGACTTTTAATTCCATATAGTTTGCTTACATACTCTTTACACTTTCCCCTCCTGATTGTTTTGTTACTTATGAGGTTCATTTTGTCAATGGGAAATACATAGAAAGCAGCTTTGATTTTTACCTTTAAAGAGGCATAATTTATTCTCGTTTAAAATGGGTTGTAGCTAGCTTTATATAAGGAGTTTTCAGATCAATGGTTTCTATTAAGTTGGAGTCTGCTTACGAGAACAAATACCTGATGAAAGCTGTCATCATGCTTGCTACTAGTCTTTTTTCTTTTTAAATTGGCTAATTTTTTTTTGATGGTGACAACATGGAAATATGTTAGTATTAACATCTTAGACAACTTATAAAGAAAATGTCCCCTGCACCTTAAATTTTATCTTAAAGAGAAAGAATCATTTGAAGAGTGCTTGTAATGGCATTTTCAACACATGCTAATAGTCACTGTCAGTGATACTGGGAAAATTCCACTTTCATATGTATTCAGGAAATGACTGGTTAGTCATGACTTGGTTAGTCATGCTTTTGTACATGGTGATTAATGGTGTTATCTTTGAACTTTGGAATAAAGTCTATATAGATGGAAGCAAATGTTTAATTTTAATACTGAGACTTTTGTGTTTGCAGTCGATAGAGGTGCATTGCCTACACCTGTATTTTTCTTGAGAATCTTCATATTTCTTTGTCTGACCTTGACCCAGACTCCTTTATTGCAGTGTAACCTTGTTTCCTCTAGAGGACAGGAGAGAGAGAGACCGACAGGAGAGACCCAAAGAGACCCAAAGACCCAAAGAGTGGATGAGAGGTGGGGAAAAGCCACTGGACTGGATCTTCAGAGAGGAACTCCTTCTTAGAGTCCCCTGTCTTGCTGGCACATGGTGGTTCTCTTAGGCTGGCATTTAAGACAGATATTATGGAGTAACCTGTACAGTTTGTGTGCATTTAAAAAATAAAATCAAGATACTCCAAAAGAGACTCTGAAGGCATTTGGTACTGGGGAGTTGAGGGGAGAAGGGAGTCGTGCAGTTTACTTCAGACCTTTCACCCCAGAATGTCCTCTGCACTGCCTTTGCGTTTACTTGAGAAGAGAATGTGAAGTCCATTGTCAGGCTTGACTGTACTTCTGTTAATGTTATTGTGACTGTTCTGCAGTTTAATATTTTCACAAGATTGCATATCTTCATGGTGATATGTGATGTTCTTTTCTTTTAACAGTTCTTTGGCAGGAGGCCTTTTAAAGTTAGAGATGGGGGTCAGAGGAGAGATCATGGTGGCTCACACACCTCTAATCTCAGCACCTTGGGAGACTGAGGCGGGAGGATTGCTTGAGTCCAGGAGTTTGAGACCAGCCTGGGCAATATAGTGAGAACTTGTCTCTATTTTAAAAAATTGAAAAATGAACTGGATGTAATGGCATGCACCTATAGTTTTACCTACTTGGGAGACTGAGGTGAATGATTGCCTGAGCCTAGGAGGTGGAGGCTGTGGTGAGCCATGATTGTGCCACGGCTCTACAGCCTGGGTGGTGGAATGAGACTCTGACTCAAAAAAAACCCCAAACAACAACAACAAAAAAAATAAGAGACAGGAAAAATACCCTGCTGTCTTATATTTTTCAATAAAAAACTAATAGCTCTGATTAATGTTGCAAATAGCTATTCTTTTCGACAGTCTCGCAAAATTCTTTTTCCTTTTACTCTTAACCTGTCAGCTTGGAGAAGCTGAGAAAACAGAGCCTGGGTATTATTTCCCATTATGCTTGTCCTACTGAATTTAGTAGCCTTACTTCTTTGCTCCATTCTTGTAAATATGTGCAAATTCATTACAGTCTTTACTTTTCCCGTGGTTTAAATGAAAAATACAGATTTTGGTAAAACATGTGCATGCTGAAAAAATATTGGACTATGAGTTAGCAATTGAGAGTTTTAGATCTTACTATCCAACCTGTGTTTAATTTTGGAAAAAATAACTATTTGATTTTGAACCTTAACTTTGCTAAGCTGTTTTTGATAACCTCTAGAGTCTGCAATCTCTTAAAGTTTGGTGATTTTGGTGGCAAATATATATTTAATATTCTTCTATGATCTAAAAAGCATTGATATGGCTGGGTGCGGTGGCTCAGCCTGTAATCCCAGCATTTTGGGAGGCCGAGGTGAGAGGAATGCCTGATCCTGGGGGTTCGAGGACCAGCCTGGGCAACTTGGTGAGACCTCGTCTCTACAATAAATCAAAAAATAAGCCAGGCATGGTGGCATATGTCTGTAGTTCCAGCTACTTGGAAGGCTGAGGTGGAAGGATCAACTGAGCCCAGCATGTCGAGGCCGTGGTGGCCATGAGTGTGCCACTGCACTCCAGCCTGGGTGGCAAGAGTGAGACTCCAACTCAAAATAAAAAAAAAAAAAAAAAAAAAAAAAGCATTGATTTTTTACGAAGCACTTTAATTTCATAGAATATATAGCTATAGGTTTTTCTGTTGCTTTCAAACAAACTTGCAATGATAGTTCAGGTGATGCTAGACCAGCTTAGCACCTATTCCAGTTGGCAGTAGAATAGTAAGTGTAACTTACAGCTGTCAGTGTCAGCGGTTCATGTAAAGGACTAAGACTTTAAAAAATAAAAGCCTGGTGTAAAAAACAGCTCTCCAAATAAGAGTTGATTGAAGTTCATAGGACAAGTGAGGATCTCATACTAGAAACATTTTCTGTGTTGCAACTTGAAACTCAGACCTGCTCTGTAGAAGAGTTCCTAAAAGAATATTAGTTTTAATTTTAGATTTTGGTTCTTTTTTTCCTGTATCAGAAGATCATCATAAAACTGAGAGAGAAAAGAATAGAAATGGCTCAAGGTATATTCAGTATGTTTGTAATGATTACTTAATAAGACTTAATAAGTGTGCATACACAAATATCTTTATCATATTGGAAACCCTGCCTGTGGAAATTGGTAGCTGTAAAATTCTTAAGTTTGGGGAACAAAGTTGTGTAACTTACACAAATAGAGCTATGTGGCCAAACCAAATTATGGGTTGCTTCCCCCAACCCCATGGCTTTTGTTAGGTCACTTCTCTTCATTGAGTATATTAAAATAAGCATGCCTGTTAAGCTCAATGCTGGATTTATTAAAGCAGGAATTGAGGGATAGGTTTGCTATGTCTCAAACAGCATTCTTTTGGTGAGTTCACAAGAGAAATTGCTTCCCCCCACCCCCTTTTTAAGTTAGGGTCTTAATCTTTCACTCAGGTCAGAATGTAGTGGCATACTCACAGCTACTGCTGACTTGACCACCTGGACTCAGGCAGTCCTTCTGCCTCAGCCTCTCGAGTAGCTGAGACTACAGGCACATTCCACTATGCCAAGCAGTTTTTTTTTTTAAACTTTTTATAGAGACAAGGTCTCGCTATGTTGCCTAGGCTGATCTTGAATTCCTGGGCTCAAGCAATCCTCCTGCTTTGGCTTCCCAAAGGGCTGGGACTACAGGCAGAGCCACCACACCTGGCCAGAGATTGCTTTCTGGTATGGAAATAGTTGTGGTTCTCCTCTTCTTCTTTTTTTGAGTCAGGATCTCATTATGTTGCCCAGGGTAGAATGCAGTGGTATGATCACAGTTCACTGCAGCCTCAAACTCCTAGAGCCAAGCGATCTTCCTGGGTAACTGGGACCTTAGGTATTTGCCACCATGCCCAGCTTTTTTTTTTTTTTTTTGGTAGAGAAGCTGCTTATGTTGCCCAGGCTGATCTCAAACTGTTGGTTTTCAGCAATCTTTCTGCCTCAGTCTCCCAAAGTGCTGGGATTACAGGCATGAGGCACCATGCCTGGCCTGGGTGTGTGTGTTTGTTATTTATCAGAAGGAAGGATCTTTCCTTCTTTCAATCCTTTTAAATGCAATCTCTCCGTGGGACTGGATCACTGTTGAGTACACAGCAACCAGGAGTGAAGCTCAGGGAGCCCCTTGGGCTACTGTCAGATTATTTTCCTGCTGTTCTAGGAGACTGCTCGGTGCATAGTAGGCTGATTTGTGTATGTAACTTCCTTAGTGTATTTGTAATTGAGTAGAAACTTTTTGGACACTTATTTATCAGGCTAGTTTATTGTATCAGACCCTTCTATATTAAACCAAATGATACTATTTAAGGATGTCTGGCTTCCATTTTATATGTAGAGTACTTCAAATTCTCATAATAGTTATTTTTGTAACGTTCCTTTGTTAAAAAAGCAGGCTGCTTCCAGCATTTGAAGGATTTATATTTACAGTCTTACATCATTTAAGGATGGGGATATATTCTGAGAAATGCGCCATTAGGCAATTTCGTGGTTGTACATCCTAGAGTATACTTGCACAAATCTGGATGGTCTAGCCTATTGCTCCTAGGCTACAAACCTATGCAGCAGGTTACAGCTACACTGAATACTGCAGGCAATTGGAATATACAGGTAATTATTTGTGTTTCTAAACATAAAAAGAGGTACAGTACAAATATGGTATTATAATCTTATGTGACCACTGTCGTTGACCAAAATGTCATTATGCAACGCATGACTTCAGAAGCATAATTTGAGAATGTTGCCCAACATGAAACTCAGAATATTACCTTAAATATGACAAACTGTTTAAAAATTAATGTCCCTCCTGAAAATTTGAAAGTTTTGATTACTGCTTCTAGGTAATGGGAAAGAAAAGTACAGAAATGGTTGTGTTTTGTTGGACAATAAAACCCTTTTCCTGTAGCCTACAGTGATGTCATCTAAATTTGGAACACTTAAAAATAGGCACATTTGAATTCCTTGTAGATCCAAGGTGTTACAAAAGATACGAACAGACACTCCTCAAAGGAAGACATCCGAGCAGCCAACAGACACATGAAAAAATGTTCAACCTCACTAATCATCAGGGAGATGCAAATCAAAACCACACTGAGATACCACCTAACTCCAGTCAGAATGGCAATTATCAACAACTCAAAAAATAACAGCTGTTGGAGAGGGTGTGGCAAAAAGGGAATACTTCTACACTGTTGGTGGGAGTGCAAACTAGTGCAACCTCTGTGGAAAACAGTATGGCGATTCCTAAAAGCTCTAAATATTTTCCTCCCATATGACCCCACAATCCCCCTACTGGGAATATACCCTGAAGACCTCAAATTACTCTATAAAAAAGATACCTGCACACGTATGTTTATCGCAGCATTGTTCACAATAGCAAGAACCTGGAAGCAGCAATGCTGCCCATCAAAAGAGGACTGGATTTAAAAAATGTAGTACATGATGGAATACTACGCAGCCATAAAAAAGGAACAAAATCATGACTTTTGCAGCAACCTGGATGGAACTAGAGTCTATAATGCTGAGTGATCTCTCACAGAAACAAAGATCTGAGTATCACATGTTCTCACTCATATAGTGGACCTTGAACATCCAACGTAATACTATAAGAAAATGACTGACGGTGGGAAACTATGCGGGGGGAAGGGAGAGGGGATTAATGGTAGTAAATATCTGTCTGGGGATGGAGAGACACCTCTTATCAACAAGGGTGCCTGAACGAAGCATATTTGTATACCTAACCCTTAACTGTATCGTAATAAAAAATATAAAAAAAAATTGGCAACAATGTGACATATTTACTATAAACTGGTTAGTGGTATTAGGACAAATGGATGTGTATCATTTTTAAGTGGAGAGTACTTTGAGGTGTGTGTTTTCATTCTTTTATTATTTATTGTCATGTATTTTGGGATTGAGGAGAAGCTTGCTGCTCCCCCCTGCCAAAGTGCCGCGATGTCATTGTAGTCTGTGAAAGTATTCAAGATGTGGGACTGGAAGGCTACTAATGTAACTGTTTTTCTAATTTATGAAAACGTTCAGTAATGATGCTTATTTAGTGTCAGAAGCTTTTAGACATGTGAATTTCTATTTAATGCACAGGTTTCCTGAAGTGTATCTAAAGTAGTATATAATTTTATTAATTTTTTTTTTTCTTTTTTTTTTTTTTTTTTTTTTTTTGACTTGAGATCTAGCTCTGTCACTCAGGCTAGAGTGCTTTGACACTCATGGCTCATGATAACCTCAACCTTGAGGTCCCAAGTGATCCTTCTGCCCCAGCCTCCTGAGTAGCTGGGACTATGGGCACTTGCCACCACATCTAGCTAATGTTTTTATCTATCTATCTATCTATCTATCTATCTATCTATCTATCTATCTATTTATTTTTGAGAGACAATGTTGCCCAGGCTGGTCTCAAACTCCTGGGCTCAAGCAATTCTCTTGCTTCCACCTCCCAAAGTGCTAGGATTACAGGTGTAAGCCACTGCACCCCGCCTGAGTGTTTTCTAAAAACTGTGATTTATTAATTATGGTAAATTCTTAGCTAGGCTGACTGAAGAAAATGAAAGAAGGACTTTTACGTTGCCTTTTTCTTGCCTATAGATTCACCACAATCACCATTAAGCCTCAAAATGCCTAGAATCTAAAATAGACTCAGTGTACCTGGTCTTTTATTCAGAATACATTGGAAGATGTCTCAGGGTTGAATATTGCTTGTTGGATACCAGGTACTACAAAGAACTGTGCCCAAGAAATGGTAGTGAATGAGGCTGGAGGGATTGGATGGAAGTGGTGTGTGTGTGTGTGTGTGTGTGTGTGTGTGTGTGTGTGTGTGAATATTTGCATCCCATGCAGTCGGGAAACCTGCCTTTCATTCTCAAACAGAAGAGCATTTAAAAACAGTGCTTAGAGAATTTTATTCTGGCAATACAGCATGTAGGATTGGGAACAGAGAGAGGAGAGACCAGGGCAGAAAGAAAATCTTAAAGACTTCAAAGTGCCTGTAAGTCACCATGTGTATAAACATGGATTGTTTTTTATGGTTGAAAAAATAAACACTGCCATCTCTCCTGTTGCTGTGTTCCGACTTGCTTCAGTTAAATGAATTTTGACCCTTTTATAGAGTACAAGGCGGTGGTTCTTTGTACTTTCAGGTGTGAGCAGTTTGGAAGGACCCCGTGAGGCCTCCCCTGCCTGAGGAGAGGTGGTTTGGGCAGCATTGCTCTCATGCCGTCTGTTATACGGCCAGCCTGAGAAAATGAGATGATGCCACGTAAATGTCTCAGCATGCAGGCTTTCCCGAGACCGGAGGGGGGATCCCAGGCAGGAGTGGCACCCCTGCATGGCCTGCACCCCTACATGCTCCTTAGATGTGGTTTGTGCTCTGCAGCCTGCAGAAACCCACCCGCCCCACCCTTCTCATTGACTCACTGTGGCTCCCCTAGGCATGTGAGCCTGTGACTCTTGGGCTGAAGTATTTAAACTCCTGAGAGTCTTGGGGCAGCCCACCACACTGTGTGCAGTGGGAAGTGATGGTCTAGCTTTTGTGTGCTCCAAGGATAACACAATATTTTGGGAGGTGCAGGGCCTTTGGATTTTGTACTACCCCTTATTTTACAGGTGGGGAATCAGCCAGAGCTTTTACTGGCCAGAGCTCATCCAGTTAGTTACTGGCAAAGCAAAGACTTGGCTTGATTCCCAGGCCACAGAAACGCGTGGAAAGTTGCCGACAGTCGAGGACTCTGTGTGGTCAGCAGAGAAGTTCTCTTTGGTCTCTGCTCAGGGAGGAGATGGAATAAAGACACAATGCTGGCCTCTACATAGGAGAGAGAAAGGTTTTGGCCTTAGGAAGCCATTAACTCTTGTTTGTTCTAGGTATAAAAATAGAGCTGAGAGCTTTAGGAACTTACATGACATCTGTTGATGGTTAAAACACATTTTAGGCAGAAATCCATGTGGTGCTAATTGATTACCTATACATACCCCGAAGGCTGGAAAGAACTTTAACCAAATTCCCTTCTAGAGAAATTGATGCTTAGATACTGCAGTTAGCTGCAGCATGACTGAGAATGTGGGATTTCTTTTTAAATCACAAATGTGTTCACCCAAGATGGTAGAATTGGTCTACTCAAGCAAATAACACTTTAGGTGTCCCTCAGACTCTGCCTATTTGCAGAAGAACTCTGGTTATTCAGTTGCTATCCTGGTGTTGGGTGGCAGAGCTCCCCAAACTGGCTGCATGTTAGTGTTACCTGGGTTTCTAATTCACTTGGTCTGGACTGAGGTGGTGGGTAGCTAGTTAATAAAGCTCCCCAGGTGTTCCAAATACAGCCAGGATTGAAAACCAGCTTACCCCCTCATTCCATTTTGAGACCAAGTGACACAAAATTTTGTGCTCCGCCTACCACCCCACCCCACCCCACCCCACTCCACCCCACCCCACCCCACTCCACCCCACCCCAGGTTAGATTTTACCAGTATACCCCTAGTCTACAATGTTGAGGAAGTCAGGGACAGCTTTGAAAATTCTGGCTCTTCCTATTGGCAACTAAGACTGGGCAGTGACAAAATGCCTTGAGTTATTTTGAGAGCACTGAAAGTTTTTATGCCTTTAATTCTTTTACCCAATTAGAGACTCTTCTTGCTCACATTTTTCAGATGAGGGAAGTAGTTTCCTTCAGTGAGGTCCAGAGCTTTCCACCCCTGGGCTCTGTTGCTTGTACTGAATAATCTGATGCTTCCTCCATATTTATGGACAGAATGGACAGAAGCCATGTAGCTCATGAAACTGATTTGAAAAGCTCTGGCACTTTTACTGCTTGGGCATTTGCTCTACCGCATATATCTGTCTCTTGGATTTCAGTAGACTGTGAGATGTGCAGGAGTTCTCCTGCAGATCCATGCTGCCATTGGGTAGCACAACCCAGAGCTCTTCTTCACCCCTGACCTCCAACCTCTGGTACCTTGTCCTAAGTAATACAGCCTAACATAAGGGAAAAACCTAAAATATCTCATGGTCAGTTTTTCAATTCCTGACTTTAATAAAAGCTAACCAATTGAATTCATATATATATTTGTGTGTTTTTTTTCTTCTTTTTCACATAGCATTTGCTCTGGTTTTATGTTCTATGTTTACTATGGTGATAATCACATTATTTTAAAGTTTTTGTTGGATTAGGAACAGGGCAGTCTATTATATATAATTATTTTTACTAGCAAGTTTAAAAATTTACTAGCAAATTTAGAAATTTTTTCCAACAAATTTAGAAATACATATAAGTTTTTAAAAAGCTAGTCATGTAAGAGAACTGAAGGGAAATAAAAACAACAGCGCTGTCTTCAGCATTACAAGACTGTGGGTACTCATACAAGCTTTTAAAAAGGGGCATGAGGCTGGGCACAGCAGCTCATGCCTGTAATCCCAGTACTTTGGGAGGTGAGGTGGGTGGATTGCTTGAGCCCAGAGGATCAAGACTAGCCTGGGCAACATAGTGAGATCTCGGCTCTACAAAATAAATAAGTAAATAAATAAATAATTAATTTAAAAAAAATACCCAGGCATAGTGGCCCATATCTATAGTCCCAGCTATTTGGGAGGCTGAAGAGAGTGGATCACCTGAGTCCAGAAGATTGAGGCTGCTGTGAGCCATGATCACACCACTGTACTCTAGCCTGAGCAGGGCAGAGTGAGACCCTGACGTTAAAAAGGCGGCCGGGGAGGTGGGGGTGGGGGGTGGGGAGTGGGGAGTGGGGGAAGGAGGTTTGGAAGGCCATTTTAGTTGCAGGGGGAAAGCCATGGATCACAATGCAGTCTCCAGCTATGTCACATTGACTTTAATTCTTTTAACCTTAAACAAAGAGATATAGAAATATATTTTATTTATTTATTTATTTGTTTATTTATTTATTTATTTATTTAGAGTTGGAGTCTCACTCTGTCGCCCAGACTGGAGTGCAGTGGCCGCTCCCGGCCACCGCAGCCTCGACCTGCTGGGCTCTGGCGATCCTTCCCGTCTCAGCCTTCCAAGTAGCTGGAAATACAGGCGCGCGCTACCACGCCCAGCTGATTTTTTGATTTATTGTAGAGATGAGGTCTCGCTGCCCAGGCGGGTCTCGAACCCGCGGGCTCAGGCAATCCACTCACCTCAGCCTCCCAAAGGCGCAGGATTACAGGCTGAGCCACCGAGCCCGGCTTAGAAAAATATTTTAAACAGTATAGGATTCATTTTTTAGAATCCTTAGATTGCTTGTTCATTTTCTCACTTGACTTCATTTGAATTTCTGATTAAACTATCCCAGTGTTGGAGATGAAATTTCCATTAAGAATGTGATTTTGCTTGGAGAATGTGAAGAACTCCGATTTCTCTCTGCAGAGAACTGAGTCTCTGTACTGTGAGTCTGTGTGCTGTGCTTGTATAGCGCTCTCTGCTGGTGGTTTTGGGTTTCAGTAGAAGTAACAGATCCATCACTGAAGTGTAGGTGCAGGATGGGAACATGAACTTCAGAGTCCAAGGTCCTCTAACCCTGACTCCCATTCACAGTGTCCTCAATTGTGTGGTCCAGAGTGTGCTGAACTTGCCTGAAGTCCGTATACAGGGCCTCTAAAGACGCAGTCCCCCATCCCTGCTCCTGTGTCTTATGGAATGCCCAAACCTGCAGTCCCTCCGGTCACTCCTCTGCATCACGGTGATCAATACTCCGGCATATTCTAAAGCACAGTGTACTAGGATGATGCAAAATTTATGAGGTGGTTGGGTCTTTCCCCAAGCAGGGAACTAGCTGTGGAAAATGGGAAATTTCAAAGTTTTCTGACATCATAAAGCTGAGATTAATAACTATGATCCAAGTGGTATCGAATACATTTTTCCCCCCAAGGAGTTGGTCTCATTTGTTGTCTTGCAGGGGTTCTCACATTTTGGCTTTTATTTTATTTTTTATTTTTTTTAGTTGGAGTCTCACTCTGTCACTCAGACTGGAATGCAGTGGCACGCTCCCGGCCACCGCAGCCTCGACCTGCTGGGCTCCGACGATCCTTCCGCCTCAGCCTTCCAAGTAGCTGGAACTACAGGTGTGCACTACCACGCCTGGCTAATTTTTGATTTATTGTAGAGATGAAGTCTCACCAAGTTGTTCAGGCGGGTCTCGAACCTGTGCGCTCAGGCAATCCACTCACCTCAGAGTGCTGGGATTACCGGCTGAGCTACTGAGCCCAGCTACATTCTGGTTTTTAAAACAGTGTTTGGAATAATCAGTAATCTGAGCTGAAAGAAGTTTATGATCTTATCTGAGACAGACCCTGACTTTAAGATGTGGGGAGTTAGTAGCAGATATCAAAGGTATTATGTTCCTTTACAGGAAAAAAAAAAGCAACCAGAAATGCATTATGACTCCACTGTCATGTATGTGTGTCTTTGTCTGTTTCACTCATCATTGATGACTTCTCTCATAAGATTTTATTGTCTATAGGTAGATCAAAAGTGCCCTCTCCTCCTTCATGTCAATATATGTGTTTTAAAAAATTATCTTTTTATTAGGGAACATTTCAAATGTATTACAGTTGTTAAGAGAGCAACATGCTTCAATGTACCTGTTGTTGTTAACCTATATTTTCTTATTTCCACCCCCATCATTTTGAAGTAAATCCCAGATCATCAGGCAGTTATACCAGCAAATATTTCAGTATGTTCAATATGTGTATTTGGCAAGTGGGAATATTCAACAAACATCCTCAGCCACCCTTTGTAAAGAAGATTCTTTGTTTTGAAAGGTGGCTTAAAAAATGCTTTGTGGTAGTCTAAATGCAGAGGCAAATAATATGCTGTTAAAAGTTTCTGAGAGGGGGACCTTAAACAGTTTTTGAAGCACAGGCAAGATGACCCAGGGTACGGTATGCGCAGGCAGCATGAGGCCCAGCATGTCCCAGCATCAAGAGGGACGTTGAATGACCACAGGGAGCACCACACTGACCATTGAGCCTCCCCTTAACTGGCTGCCACTTGAGATGATATGACCAGGCCAGTTTTTCAGTCCTCAGTAGTCATAGCAGCTCCGTGACTGTGTTCTGTAATTGTAGTTTACAGTGACCCTGTGCAGAAGCATTGATCCCGTTTATTGTGAAAACTCGGATGGGGTAAACTTGAGTCTGTTTTCTCTGTAGGTGGTAACCAGGATAAATAGTAGGCGCAATGACAGCGCATTGGGCGAAATCCTACTTGTTACTGTTCAGACAGTATTAAAGTCATTGTTTTTCTAGTGTTGGAGTTGATATATTCACCATGTAATATATGCTTAGTTGAAGCTATTGGCATACCCCAAAATATATACATATTTTAATGTAATTCAAGTTAGTCTTGATGTGTAATGCTTCATGTATATCTTCCACCAGGTGTCTGAATCCATCTACTTATGTTTCTTCCTTATTTATTATCATTATTATTATTATTATTTGAGTCAGGGTCTCACTCTGTTGTCCATGCTGGAGTAGAGTGGTGTAATCATGGCTCACTGTAGCCTTGACCTTCTGGACTCAGGTGATCCTTCTGGTTCAGCCTCCTAAGTTGCTGGGATCGCAGGCATATGCTGCCATGTCCAATTCGTTTTTAAAATTTTTTATGGAGTTGTGGTTTTGCTATGTTACCCAGTCTGATCTAAAACTCTTAGACTCAAGCAATCCTCCTGTCTTGGCTGCCCAAAGTGCTGGGTCTACAAATGTGAGCCACCACACCTGACTTCTTCTTTAATTTTATCATAATTGGTGAAAGTTGGGAATGGGACACCTCCGGGCAATGCCAATGCACTAGTGTGTGTATATGATCCTCCAGAGACCCTGCGAGTAGTTCATTCTCATGGTCGCTGAGCCTATCACTTGTGGGTGTCAGACACTCTCAGGGAGTGCTAGCCATCCCCTCCTCAGAATCTTTCCTTCTCGCTCCAGCCCAGAGTGGGGTGCCCACCTGCAATGGGGTCGGGACTCTTCACTGTCTTTCTTTTTTTCTTCTTTTTTTTGAGTTGGGAGTCTCACTCTGTCACTCAGACTGGAGTGCAGTAGCTGCTCCTGGCCACTGCAGCCTCAACCTGCTGGGTTCCGGCGATCCTTCCGCCTCAACCTTCCAAGTAGCTGGAACTACAGGTGTGTTCTACCATGCCCAGCTTATTTTTGATTTACTGTAGAGATGAGGTCTTGCCAAGTTGCTTGGGCGGGTCTCGAACCCACGGGCTCAGGCAATCCACTCACCCCAGTTTCCCAAAGCGCTGGGATTACAGGCTGAGCCACCGAGTCCGGCTTCTTTGCTGTCTTTAGCCCACTGGCTGCTCAGACAGGTCTTGTGTGTGGCTCATACATTCCTATGCATTAGCCTCTATTGTTTTTCTCTTTTTCACATGGTTTACTTTTCACTCCATTGTTTCCACAGTTCTTTGAATGTTTTCAAAGCCAGGATGGAGGTACAGGAAAGAAATAACTTGATTTGAAGTTTAGAATTCTGTTATTTTTAGAATGCAATCTCACCTCTAGAATTGATTTCTTTTGGTTGCCACTGGTCTTGTAAAGAGCGTGTTGCTTAAGATTTATATATAGCAGAGTCGGTTTTCACCTCAGTATCATATTCCTTTAGGCAAGTTTTTTCAAGGATACTTTGAATATTTGCTATGGATGTAGAACAAATGAATGGCTATTCTCAAGCTGTTTCTATTGCCTTTCTGGTATAATGCAGCACAACTGTTCTATCAAGTGCTTCAAATTAGCCTGAAAAGTGATTTCTTTTACTTCATCATAACACAGTGGCTTTTAGCTGAGAGTGACAATTCTTCAAGGCAAAGTGTTTTGTTTAAATTATGATGAATTGAATCTTCTTACATAATTTCAGAGCATTTTATGACTTGGGCAATATGTCTTTATCATGTCTAATCTTAGGTGAGTTGAGAAGAATTTATGACACAGTACAAGATGGCATTATTTCCAGGGCAATTTTTTTTTAAAAGTAAGAAAAAAAAAAAAAAGCCGCAAACCAAGAATGAGTGTCAGTAATGCACACTAGGTTTGTTAAGTAAGAAATAGTATCCGAACATACCCTGTGCCACAAACTAAAATTTGGGTGCCAATTTCATTGCTTGTGTGTCCATTCAAGATAGAGGCAGGTCTTTGTGGGAATGTCAGATGATTGTGAGACAGGCCTGGATGGGACCAACACCAAGGCTTTGCATCTAAACAAATATTCATCTGACCCCATGGACTTTATCCTGTGAGTCATTGGATATCACAGATTTTTAGTGAGAATGAGCTAGTATTAAATTTCACATATGGATGTGCCCATTTTATGTTAATTAAATCATACTTATAGTATTCATCGCTCAGCTGTAATATGAAAGTAGAAAGTCTTCAGCTTACAGCTAATAAATTAATTGCTCAAATCTGTAGTTGGCTTTGCGTGTCTTTGTGGTGGGGAGAAGGAATGAGAGGTGTGGATGTAGGGTTATACTGGAAACCTCTGGGTGAGCCCCCTATAGTACAGGCCCTATAGTCCTAGAACACTAACCCGTTAGGTTAGTGTTCTAGGAACCCATTAACATCAGGGTACCAGCTAGCATTGTTGTGTTTGGCTTCAGTGAATTTTTTTGTGGCAAAGAGGTAACAGGTTCTTCCACCATGACCATGCACCTGCCCACACTGCACTGAGTGTTCAGCAGGTTTTTTGTTTGTTTGTTTTATTTATTTATTTGTTTGTTTTTTACCAAAAGTGGCTTGATCCTTACCCTACCCTCTCTATTTACCCAATCACACCCTGAGAGACTTTTTTGTTTTTCTGTTTCCCTGGATGAAAAAAGTCCTCAAAGGGAAATGTTTTGCCTATGTGGAAGAGGTGATACAAAAAATAGCAGAAGCACTAAATGGCATCAAAATGAATGAATTCAAAAACTGTTTTAAGCAGTGGAAAAAGCAGCTTTTTCCACTGCTTAAAACAGTGTATTGCATCAAACGGGATTACTTTGAAGGTGGCTGAAGCTTAAACATGTAAGAATAAGTATACAACTTTTTATAAATAAGTTCCAGGTTTTTTTGGGTCCCCCCCCTTGTACAATGTTGAACAGGTCTAACTGAAAAGGTGGGTGGTTGTTTCTCTTGCACTCACATGAAGGTGTTTGTGGCCTCAGTTGTCAAACAAGTTTTATGTTTTCCTTGTCTAGTCTTGTTGACCTGCTATTCATTTTAGTTTTGGTAAACAGAAAGAACTGCTGTAGAACACTAAGGGAATGTTTTAAGGAACTATTAAGCAGATTTGACAGATGAGAATTTTATCCAGAAATAATTTAACTCAAAAAAAGTGCTGAGGGGGATAGTGATGACTCTATGATAAAATATCCTTAACATTTTAGAATTTTAAAAAATTGACTTTGGTTCTTTTGAAATGTTTTTTTAATTTTTCCTCTTTAAACCTCAGATTCTGAGTTTCTATTTTTCTGCTTCTATTGGTGGCATATTGCCTTGTTTGACAGTTGTTTGGAACGAATGTACTGCTTGCTGATGACATTCAGGTTAGGATTTGAGCACTCACCATTTTCACACAGGTCTAAGAAGGGTTCTGCCCTGTATACCCCTAACAGGGAGCTTCTGTGTGACTAGCTCAGCTCATCACCGTACGGAGCAGGGAAAAATGAACAAGGTAAAAGCATAGGTGTGAAGGTGTGTATTGTACCTGGGCTTTATTCCCAGTTGTTTAACCACAGTATGTGTTTTGACCTCCACCTTTGTCCTATGATTTCCTCCGACTGAACTGAAATTCCTTCTTGAAGTGTTCTTTGTCTTTAGGGTTTTCTGCATTTTTGTAATTCTTCTTGTGCTGCCTGGTTAGCACTTAAATTTTATAATTGAGTATTGTTAGTGAATTTCCCATGTATCTGTGGCTTGCCTTTCAAAACCGATTTTAAAGTCTTGGAGAACAGGGTTGCTATAGGCTTGGTGGTATCCCCTGTATTCCAAAACACAATGAATCTCAGACTGGATGTTCGGTTCCTGGTAGCACGCCATCAGGCCATCTCCTGTGGGTGTTCAAGTGCCTGATACGTGTAGGAATGCACTCGGTCATGAGGTGCCTCCACGTGGATGTCCTGTATGTTTGACTTTTCCTGTGGCAGGTGTCTTCTCCAGTAATCTGGGTGGGGCTGTGACCTGGCTTGCTCATGGTATGAGTCTGACACCATCACAGACTCCCAGGGTTTGGAAAGTTATGCCAGGAGGATGGTATCTACAGAGCTTAGAACTCTGCTATGGAAGGAAACACGTTTATGAACATATGTTTAACAGAGTGTGGCTGAAAAGTTGTAGGTAATTCTAATTTTGTATGGTGAATTGTTTTTAGGATCAAATGATGTGTTGGTAGGAATGATTGTCTTAATTTTTACTTAGAAAACAAACAAAAACAGCTGCCTGGAGTGTGTTTAATTCTTGTGACATTGGCATCATAGACTAGTAGAGCAATACAGGAACCTCAGGGATAATCCAGCCTTCTCATTTTTGTACATAAAGCCTTGGGTGCCCACAAAGAGGAAATAGCTTGTGCAGTGTCAGGCCACTTAACCACGTAGCATCATTATTTGCCTTTATTGTGGCTACTGATAGACAGGCATGCCCTCATGCTGTGCCCTTGTCATCAAAGCCAAGGTTTCTTGTTGCATACGCTCTATCTATCTTTAAAGCTTCACAGACTATATTTGCTTGTGTTTTATTCCCTTTCCCTGTTAGATACGTTTATAGTTACGAGTTTTATTGTTGTTTGAGGCAGTCATTTAATTGCTGGCTGTGTAATTATGTTTTGCTTGAGTTCCCGTGGAGATAATTTGTTTCCTTCCATCCATGCAGGATTTTTATCAGAAACGTTACTTTTAAGTATCCTATAGAATATTAATAGCACAGACTAGTTGTTTTTGTGCTTGCTGTGTTTTCTATTTTAGTGCTCAGATTGTGTTGCTTAATTTTTTTTCTTGTGATACTTTGTAACAATTCTAAAATGAGTTAATTGAAGGCACAGGTGACTAAATTTCAAATATAAAAGAAAATGTCGTAGGAACAGAGAACTAACGATGCATTTAAGGAATTATTGGAAGTATCATTTAATTTCCTTTATATGTATTTCATAAGGCATCTAAGAGCCCATTAAAAAATTTCCCCATTTTAAATGGATGCCCTTATTGGAAACTGACCAGATGACTAAGACAGTCTTGAGTCACCTTAGGAACTTTCAGAAAAAGATCTAAATGCAAACAAGTTTTGAAACAAACAGGTTAGTAAAGGAATACAAATTGATCTTTGTTGTGAGAATAACCAGTAACATTTATCAGTGTGTGTTTTGGGGTATGGGAGCTAGCTGTGTTTAAGACAGAGTCCCTGTTTGTTTCATGTACTGGACTGCAGATTCTAGGAGGATTGCAACCTTTCGCTGCTGCATCTAGTATTGGCAACTGGAACCCAGCTAGTTCAATGCCTGCTGCGTAGCAGATGTGCCATGAACATTTGCTGAATGAATGAATGCTGCTGCCTACAGGACTTGTCAGGGTGACATACTGTAAGGCATGCAAATCTTCAAGACATCATTTTAAGTGCTTAGGAGAGGCTGGGCATAAGAGACAGTAGGATTGGAGACTGCCATCTTGCAGAGGTACATTTCAGCCAGACATTGTAATTTGGGCAAGATTTCCACAAGAGAAGAGATGGGACGGCTTTCCAGGTGGTGTGAACGAGCAAATAACACATGCGAGTTACAGGCGATCCCATGGACCGCGTAGCTCCTGCCATGCTGCTTATGAATGTACCTGCATGTGTCCTCTGTCTTCCAGTCTGAGTCTTCTTGTCCCTGCTGACCATCTTTCCCAATAGTCAATGAGTGTTTCTTGCCTGCAAAGATGTCCATGCTAATAAGACTCAGGAGTACTCTGTATTTGTGGCAGATCTTTTGAAGATACAATCATAGATTCCTCCCTTGATTAATGGTAGGAGGATCCTGTGAAGAGAAGGGAACCCCGCCTCTGGCCTCAGCAATCCTGAGGAGCCATCGGGACCAGGCCCCTCCACCCTCGCAAACAGCTGTGGTCTGAGCCATACTGTGGTCTGGTGTTCACTGGCTTAGGGTCACGCTTGTGATGTTAGGGTGCTGTGGCGCTTTCACCAGACCCCATGCAGCGTGGGACGTGCTGGGTGTGAGTGTAGGGGCCACAAGCTTCAGATGGATAACTGTTTGCCCAGGACTCTGGAGAGGAAATCAGAGGTAGGTGCATGTCTTACATAAGAATTCGTTATCTCCTAATAATACTCTCTTCCACTGTATCAGTTTCAGAATATTTCTTCTGAATTCAGTCATGTTTCATATAGCCAGGTGTAAGGAATTAATGGTGTATGCTTAAGTAATCAGAGAGAATGTCTTTAAGTAAGAAAATCAGGAGGTAGTTTTTGGATTAAGTAATGTGGTGGGCGAGTGAGAAGCTGCTTTGGGGTCAAGTTTTTCTTTACTTTAGAATTCAGAGCCACTTGGAATTTATCATGTTTCAGTGAGGTTTTCTTTCCAGTGAGAGAAATTCCTTCTGGTCTGAGTCAGCTTCTCTTGTTTGCATGTGAGAGAGTCAACAGAGAGGGTAAGTTTTCTTGTGTTAAGCTACATGAATAACCTTGAAGGATCTCCTGGGGTGGTTTGTGTTCGATTATTTCTTTTATGAATATGAGAGAAACAGTTAACATTGCAGTTAGCTTTTAAAAAATACCATACAATATAGTAGTGCTTGTCTAAACTGCACGTGTGCAGTGGGCCGCAGAGACCTCAGGACTGGTCTCCACCTTGAGGAATCCGTGACCCTATTTTATGTTTATGGGTGTTTTTTCTACAGCTTCCAATCCAGCACTGCCTGGAGCATGGAAAGGAATGCATCTTACATTTGTTTATCTTTGGTAGGTAACGTGGTGCAAAGCATGACTTCCTCACATTGAAGTTGGTCAAGTATATCACCTAGGGTGGATAGAGTTTTCATTCTTCTTCTTCTTTTTTTCATTCTAAGTGGAGGTGGGGAGGTGGAGGTGAGGTCTTTTATCTTGGTCATTGCTTCAATTTCTCCCTTTCAAATTTGTTTCCTTGGCAAACCTCTTGGACCCTCCTGGAAGAGGCAATGTGTCTTAAAGGAAAAGTGTGCATTTCCAAGTCAGTGTCTGGCCCTAAGCTGCCCTCATTCTGCTGCATTAGTTACAAGTCAAGTTTCTTGGTTCTCAATCTCCTCATCTACAAAATGGAGCTGAAACATTTATCTCCCAGGATTCTCACATGGGAATGTGTGTATCATGTCAGAAGAGCTCGATGACTGGGAGTCCTACAACTGTCCTCTTTGTGGCAGTGGGAGGGAGGGGTGGGGGGGAGATGGAGTGGATTAGGAGGTGGGCACAGTATAGGAGAGGAACAGCCTTCATAGTACAGATAGTTGCAAAGATTGCAAATATAGATTTTGAGGTCAGACACTCAAAATACAGGCATATGGCACATGCCTGTATTCCCAGTACTTTGTTAGGCCAGAGTGGGAGAATCTCTTGAGGCCAGGAGTTCAAGACCAACCTAGGCAACATTCCAAGATCCATCTCTTAAAAAAAAATTACAAAAACTAACTAGATGTGGTGGCACATACCTATATCCCTCACCATTCTGGAGGCTGTAGTGGGAGGATTGCATGAGCCCAGGAGTTCAAGGCTAGTGAGTTATGATTGCACAAAAAAACCCCAAAACAAAACACATTTTGAGTTCTGACTGTAGGTCTACACTGTTATTTAGGTAACAATTCTACCTATTCCCTATACCCTTTCACAGTCTAACATATCCTGGGACTGGAGTAGAGAGAGCTGGATTGGCCCGGGTGAGCTTTGCCTCGCAGACTTTGTCCTGTGGCATGAGCAGTTATCCAAGTTAACTCTTACTTCTTTCTGGGAGTCCAGACTAGTTGTGCTGGGGATATATACCCCATGAGTGAGAACGAAGGTATTCACACTGCCATTTGAGTTTATTTTCAGTGGAAGGGAAAAGTATCTGGATGCTTTCTTTCCCCACATCTGAAATGTTGTCTGGATTGTAAGCTATAACAGTCACCTGATGTTTCTGGAGTCAGCTCTGAGAGGCAGAGGATAAAGGGTGAATGGGGGTGTTGATCCTGACATGGCCCGGCATGTCTGTGTGTTTCTCTTGGCAGTGAGGAGAGCACAGCACAGGCCTGTGTTTGTTGATTATATTCTCTGAACAACTCTTATGTAAGTTCTTTCCTTTACCCAATAGGGATATTATTTTTATTTTTTTCTTTAGCACACACCATTTATACAACAGAGTGTTTTGTTCTTTGTTTTATGTTCAAAAAAGCTGAAGATGGTCCCTGCTTTGGGGATCTTACTTAGAGATAAACAAAACACCACACATGTACAGGAAATAGGCTACTGAGTGACAAATATGTGGTCTGGATAAATACTTTAGGGTTGAAGCACATTTCACAGAGGAGGTGGGTTTTGAACTGGATTTGGAAAGATACATACAATGTAGGTAGTTGGAACTGTGGGGATGAAAGCATTCCAGATGTATGGAAGAGAAGAAACAGGAACATACGAATTAATTCACTTGACCAGTGTTTGCTGAACGCCTGCTGTGTTTCAGACACTCTACTGGGTGCTTGGGGTTTTTCAGTGATGGAGCAATTGAAGATACAGATATAGCAGGTTAGCCTGTGGGGAATGGGCCTGGGAGGGGCTTTGAGTGCTTGGCCAAGGATGTTGGCTTTGGCCTTTAGAATGTAGTGACTCACTGGAAATGACTCCTGTTACAGGATGGTGACATGATAAAAGGGATATTTTGTGAAGATAAATATGGGAGTAAGGTGTGGGACAGGAGTCTAGGAGGGTCTAGAAATGGGGAGATGAGTTGGGTGGCAATTCTATTATTGGGAACAAAAGAGGAAGGAATGGAAAAGGAGGAAATGTGTTATGAGCTAAAAGTGATAAAAAGTGTAAAACTGCACATATGCATTTATTATAGGAAGTTGGAGATACAGACAAGCCCTGCCGATTCTCTATAGCAATTCTTCTTGTCATTTGTCTTTGCCTACAGGTAGTGTGCTCTTCAAACTAAGAGTATGGTAACACCTTGTATAGTATTCTGTGAACATTTTGGGTTGCTGGATTGTGTTTCCTTGGTTGGATGCACTCAGCCTATTATTGTTGCATGTGCTGCCAGCCAGTTTCTGATTCTGTATTATTTTGTGTTAAAACATCTGATTTGACTGGGCATGGTGACTCATGCCTGTAATCCCAGCACTTTGGGAGGCCAAAGTGGAAGGATTGCTTGAGCCAGGAGTTCAAGACCAGCTTAGGCAACATAGAGAAACCTCATCTCCACAAACAAACAAATGAAGAAAATTAAATTAGCTTGGTGTGGTGACATGTGTCTGTAGTCCCAGCTATTGGGATGCTGAGGTGGAAGGATCGCCTGAACCTAGGAGGTTGAGGCTGCTGTGTTTTGTGATCATCATAATCATGCCATTGCATTCCAGCTTGGATGTTAGAGTGAGACCCTGACTCAAAAAAAAAAAGAAAAAATTAACAACTGATTTTGTATATATATCTTGACCATATGTCTTTCTCTACATTTTTAACTACTGAGCCAATGGGTATGTTCAATTGTAAGCATTTTGGTGCATGGTAACAAATCCCACCTCACTGTCTGCCTTCCTCTTTCCAAAATGTGTGTGACAGTTTAGTACTCAGGAACAGTATGTGAGTATGCTGGCTTCCTGTGTTCTCATGAACCCTGGGTCATTCGATTTGTTTAAAATTAATCTGTTCTCCCAATTTGTTATGAAAAACTCAAATAGTAGTTAAGAGAATCCTGCAAAGTATAGCTGTGTCAGTTGACCTCTGGTTGAGTTTGGGCAGTGGGAGATGGGAGGCCCTCAAAGGGCTGGTCTTGAGGTGGGTGCCTGTCCCTCTCTGTTTTGGGTTGTGTCAGTGCAGCCCCTGAGTCTTTTCCCAAATGTCAGCTCCTACCCCACAGTCCTCCTTGGGTCCAACTTCTGCCACAGCACTAGGGCCCTGGGCTCTGGGGTTACCTGTCCTTATCCCTTGAGCCTCAGAGTAGCTTCCTGCTACTACTGATCTGGGGGTGATGCCTACCCCACCTCCATCCTGGTTTGAAATCTCAACTCTTCTTACAAATCTTTGTAACCAGTTCTGTTAATATTAACATCCCTCTGTTTAAAATATTTTGTATGGTTTTCTTTTTCTGGTTGTACTTCAAGTTATAGATATATATTCATTCGTGTGTGTGTGTGTGTGTGTGTGTGTGTGTGTGTGTGTGTGTGTGTGTATACACAGGTTGCGCATCCCCTAATCCCCAAATCCAAAGTCTGATACTTTTTGGGTGACCACAGGATGGCACACATGGAAAATTCCACAGGTAAGTACTGAACACAAACTTGTTTTCATATACAAAATTATTTAAAATATCTTATAAAATTTCTGTTCAGGCTTGGGTCCCATTCCCAAACTATCTCATTATGTAAATGTTGATATTTAAAGTCTGAAATAATACAAAATTCAAAGCACTCCTGGTCCCAAGACATTTTGGGTAAGAAGTACTCAACTTGCATGGGTATATGTGTATGTACATGTGTACATGTTCAAATATGTGCTATGTATATGTATATGTATATTTGAGTTATTTAAAAGTAATTAGCAGACATCATGGCACTTAATCTCTAAATACTTTAAAACACACGTCCTAAGAATAAGGATGCTTCCTTAAATCACCACAAACCGTTAGCACACCAGGGAAAAGTAAGAATAATTTCCTAGTGTCATCTAAATTGAGCCTGTATGGAAATTTCCCAAATGGACCCCAAGATGTGTTTTATAGTGACTTCTTTTTTAATCCCAGCAAAGATCTAGTCAGGACTCATCCCTTGACTTTGAGTATACCTCCTTAGTATTTTTGATCTAGAACAGGTTCCCAGTTTGTATTTGTAATGATAGACTTTTAACACTGTCTCTTGAGAAACTTCTGATGTATAGACTAGAGAATTGAACTACTTATACATCCTTTGCCTACAGTCACCATTTGTTAACACACAGATACACATTCATAATAATACTAATTTCTTTTTTGTGCTGAACCATTTGAGACTAAGCTGTAGATATTATAATACTTCTCATCCCTAAATACTTTAGCAAACATTTCCTCAAACCAAGAATATTCTTTTATATAACAATGATCACATTCAGAAAATTTACCAATTGCATGTTTCCAGAACCGAATATGATACATTTCTTCAATTGTCTTTTTTTTACTCCCTCCCCGCCCCCCCAGGGTCCACTCCAGGATCATACATTGAACTTAGCTGTCAGATGAAGTGTTTTTTGTTTTGTTTTGTTTTAAGGATATCTCACATTCTGGATTTTTCTGAGTGTTTCCTTGTGATACTATTTGCCTTGCTTCTTTTCTCCCTATGTTTCCTGTAAAAAAGAAGTTGGGTTGTGACTTGAATAGGTAAAATTAGAGGAGAATGGTACTGCCAGTAGGAGTGAAGAAGACAGGAATTGGTTTTGGAGGGAGGATAAGGAATATAAGCTTAACACATTTGAATAAAATAGGACTTGATAAACACATTGCACAGTTATAAGTTATTCCCAAATGGGAATCCTTTTATTCGTTGCATAAAAATTTCCTGGCGGCCTTTTTAAATAAGATCCTTGGAGGATTCAGATAGCTCCCAGGCTGGCGTGCAGTGGGAAGCAGATGTTTGAAGCAGGAAGGCTCTCATGTACAGACCTTGCTTTCACAATCCCCTGCAAGAAGCTTTGAGTTGAAACAACTTTGAGAAAGAGACTATCTGACAGCAAATGCTGAGATTTACCTATGTGCTTATCACAGGAGCTGGACCTGTATGTGTATGTTCATAGTAACCATTTTTATGATGCAATAGCTTACATCTGTTTGATTTAAGACATCTTGGTAAAACATTAAACCTGTGAGTTTATGGGCTTATATGTTGTGTGTAGAAGAAACACAAAGTGTTTCTGCTTCCGCCCTATGTACCTACCTGCTACCTTTCCCTTTTTTGAATCACTGGTTCCCAAACTTTAGTGTGCTTCAGAATCACCTGGAGAGCTTGTTTAAGTGCAAATTGCTGGGTCCTGCCTCCAGAGATTTTGATTTGTTAGGACCCAGGGTGTAGCCTGGCACTGGGATTTCTGATGAGGTTTCAAGTGATGCTGCCGCTGGCCTGACTCCTGTGGGATAGCCACTGCTTTAGATCACAGATGAGACTAGAACATGTGACCAAAAAAAAAAAAAAAGGTTTAGAATATATAGAACTATAGAATAGAATAGCTTAGAATAGAGTGACTTTTCAAACTTGCTTTTAACAGCCCATATATCTTTCTTAAAAGAAATATTTTATGGCCGTCTTCTTTATGCACTAAATTTAAAAAATGAAGCTGTTGGAAGGAAACTGGAGAAGGGGCTGTAGAGAGAACACAGCAACACAAGCAACCCTGATCCTACAGGCTGGAAGCTGTTAGTGTTCTCCTGGGAAAGGGCTCAGGAATGGATCAGCAGACCTAGACTGGGATCCTGACTGACAGTATTTATTAATTGTGACCCTTGTCAGCAACTCATGTCCTCTGAGTCTCAGTTTGCTCATCTGAAAATAGGGATTATAAACCCTCTCCCCACATGAGATAATGCACAAGTCCATTTTTAAAATTGTAAAACGCAACCGGGCTCGGTGGCTCAAGCTGTAATCCTGCGCCTTTGGGAGGCTGAGGTGAGTGGATTGCCTGAGCCCGCAGGTTCGAGACCTGCCTGGGCAGCGAGACCTCATCTCTACAATAAATAAAAAAAAATCAGCTGGGCGTGGTAGTGCATGCCTGTAATTCCGGCTACTCGGAAGGCTGAGGCGGAAGGATCGCGGGAGCCCAGCAGGTCGAGGCTGTGGTGGCCAGGAGCGGCCACTGCACTCCAGTCTGGGCGACAGAGTGAGATTCCAACTCAAAAAAAAAAAAAATTGTAAAAGGCAATGCAGATGTAACTGGGGGTTACTGTGGTCTCATTCTGTCCTTGACTCTTTCCTAAGCCAGCTCTGCAGTTTGGGGCCATTTCCTCAATATGTGCGGAATGGTGGAGGAATTGAGGGGGTCGTGGCTCTGTGTTGGCATGCAAGTCATGTCAGAGCTGGAGGTCCACAGTGGGCTGATGCCCCATAGTTTGGATAATGTGTGATCCTACGAGAGATTGTGTGTTAGTTCAAATAAAACAAGATACCAGGGAGTTATTTCCTTGAGGTTGGGTTTCACACTGCCTTTTTCATTTTTGATTGACGTGATAAATGAAGCCATCCGCCCTTCAAGGGAGCCAACAGGTCTGTGGTTTGCTCTGTGTTGTGCTGAGGTTTTGGTGTTGGTGTTGGGTATGGTCTAGGGTAGAGAAGTGGGTGCCAAGGACTGCATTTATCACTACATATTAGCCCTCGTGGTGATAGAGGTCATTTATGTTATTGCTAATCATCAGCTATGACATCTGACCATCTGTGTCTTCTCCTTTATTGAGAAGGCAACCAGAATATCTGTTTAATGTTTAATAATGCTACTGTAACAAAATTGAAAATGGACCCTGTGTTTGAGTTTATAATAAAAGACAAAACATTAAGCAGGGCTCAGTGGCTCAGTTTATAATCCCACGCCTTGGGAGGCTGAGGTGAGTGGATTGCCTGAGCCCGCGGGTTCAAGACCTGCCTGGGCAACTTGGCGAGATCTCATCTCTACAATAAATCAAAAAATTAGCCGGGCATGGTAGCGTGCGCCTGTAGTTCTGGCTACTCGGAAGGCTGAGGCGGAAGGCTCACCAGAGCCCAGCAGGTCAAGGCTGCGGTGGCCGGGAGCAGCCACTGCACTCCAGTCTGGGTGACAGAGTGAGACTTCAACTCAAAAAAAAAAAAAAAAAAAAAAAGACAAACGGTTTTTAAATCGATCTGATTAAATCAGGAAGGGTCAGAATTGCATGTATCACGTACATCTTGAAGCATCAATGATTTATTTTTATAAACGAGAGCTTCAGAATATATTCTAAAAATGTATTGGCTGAAACAAATTGAAGTGGTACTTACCCAGAGGATATAGAATGAGGCATCATTTCTGTTGATTGCACATCTATCAACTTTAGAAAATAAAATGTTTTCTATTTATATCATTAACAATGACTCCGTTTGTCATGGCAAAATAATTATTCTGTGGCTAATCAGGCTGATGGCCACTAAACTTTAAGCTGTGTCGTGGTTATTATTTAAAGGATTTTAAACAACTGTTTCCATATAGCCCCTTTGTTTCTCAACTTTACATATGTGCATAGTCAGAAAGTACTGCTAGAAGTGTTATGAAAAAGAACAGAGCCTTCTCTGAGAGGTTACCTTTCCCAGCTCCTGCCCCTTGTTGCTTTTGATATTTATCTCCATATTTTTGTGTAAGTTGCTTATATCGTTTCTTCTTTCTGTGTGTGTGTGTGTTGTTGCTTTTGATATTTATCTCCGTATTTTTGTGTAAGTTGCTTATATCGTTTCTTCTTTCTGTGTGTGTGTGTGTGTGTGTGTGTGTGTGTGTGTGTGTGTGTGTGTGTGTGTTTTAGTTTGTCATCACCTATTGCATTAACATGGAAGGTGTAACTCTAGTTCAATGACCCATGTGCGCGTTTCCCCACTCTTACAGATAGCCACTTCTTGGATCTCTCTCTCTCTCTCTCTCTCTCTCTCTCTTTGTTTTCTTTTCTTTTGTTTGTTTTGTCTTTTTTTTTAAATTGAAGTCTCCCTACTAATGTAGTTATAATTTTGCTTAGTTAAATATTCGAGGTTACATTATTTTCATTACTAAAGCTCCTTATAGCTGAATTGTGTGAAACCTTGATTACTTTTTCTTTTCTTCACAACTTATGCTTTCGCTGAAATGTGCAACATTTCTCCTTTGATTGGTCTTTTGTAAATTTGTAATGAATTCAATCCCATCTCTGCTGGCTGTTAAAGTAGCACCTTGGTGAATTTAGTTGCATTGGGCACTCTTTCAATGTCATCTTGAAGACATTGCATTTGGGGCATCTGGACTGGCCACTCTCTATGCCTGGTTCACAGCAGACATCCTGGGATCTAAGATCCACCTTCACCATCATCCTGGGAGCTCTTTTGTCTGTTATGTCTTCTGTTTTAATATGCTGTGTCTTTCTCATTCTTGGTTTATTTCCTTAATTTTGTTGAAACACATCTTCCAGTGCTTTCCAGAGAAAGTTAGAGAGAGGGTAATGTTTTTAGAGATATGGAATTCATACCGTCACAGTTCACTGGTACCTGGGCAAGGTGTGGATTTCTAGAATTGGGACTTTTGCTTATAGGCATTTTGGAATCACCAGTACATTATCTTCTAGATTCCAGTGTTGCTTTTGAGAAGTTCAAACCCATTCTAATTCCTTATCTCTTCATTGTGACTTATATTTTATTTTCTGGAAGGGTTTTTTTCCCCCCCTCCCTCCTAATCTTCTATGTGCCAGTGTGTTTTGATGTCATTTGGTATATATCTGTTTGCATCAATTGTGTTGGGTTCTCTGTGGAACTTTTAAACATGGAGACACATGCCATTCTGGGGAGTTAACTTGAGATCATTTTTTGTTATTTTTGTGTTTGCCAGTTCTCTTTTTCTTGAGCTCCTATTATTCAGCTACTTGACTTACTTGACTGGTCTTCTAATTTGATTACCCTTTTATTATATCTTCTGTCTTTTTTATTTCCTTAATTTTCTGGGGGAGATATTTTTAACTCACCATTTGAGTTTTTCATTTTTAGTATTTTAATTTCCAAATGCTTTTAAAAAATTCTCTCCTCATGTTTCTTCTTTTTTCCTTCCTTCCTTTCTCATTTTCCTCTGCAATTTGGATGTGCCATCATCTTCTAATTTGATTATCCTTTTATTATATCTCCTGTCTGTTTTTATTTCCTTAATTTTCTGGGGAAGATATTTTTAACTTTCTATCTGAGCTTTTCATTTTTAGTATTTTAATTTCCAAATGCTTTTAAAAAATTCTCTCAGCATGTTTCTTCTTTTTTTCCTTCCTTTCCTTCTCATTTTCCTCTGCAACTTGGATACTCCATCATCTGACCTTTCTTAGGTGATCACTGATGAATTTTTAATAGCATTTTTTTAGATAGGCTCTGGTTCTGTCAGGTTGTGTTTACTATTTGCTTTGGTCTCTCCTCCATCCTTGGGGCTTTCCTCAGAAGTCTGTGCCTCAGTGGTTGACTCTGAGTTGAGGGGTGCCAATGGTAACTTGAGAGCACTAACTTCAGGCCGGGGATTTGCAGGATTGACCCCTTTCTCCTTGGGTGGTCAGAGGCTCAGGGAAAGGTCTCTCAACCTCTTGCCTGGGTGGCACAAGCACTGCTGTCAGCCTTCTGGGAACACGAGGAAGGTAGATGCTGGATTTCTCTAAGTCCAGTACACAAATGTTCACTTGTCTCCTCCCGTTTTCAACAAGAACTTCCGTGATTGTTCTGTTTCCAATTTCCCAGTCCAGACCTGCTGTCCTACCCTCATTAGGGAATAAGCCTTCGGTGAACCCCAGGGGCAGGGACGAGCGTTCGCCAGCGTGGAGTCTTCAAGGATGCTTGGGCCTTTCCTGTTGCAGAGACAGACTTACAACCAGTCCTGCCCTTCCCACCTCCCCCCCACTCACCCCCCAAGTCCTTGTCCCAGTGTTCTGCCATGCTGGGCTCTGCCTAGCCAGAGTCTCTTTGGAGTCTGCAAGGGAAGTCACATTGCTTCCTGGCCTTCCCCACAGCCACCTTGGGGGTCCTTTTTTCATTTCTTCTAAGTGTGTCACCACTGGGTCACTTGCTTCCCAGCTTCTGAAAGTTATGCTGTCCTTGTTTGCTTCTGTTCTCTTTGTCTTTGTGGGATTGTGCATGAAAAACAACATCCACAGATGTTGGAGTTTCAGTGGGCTTTCAGGGGGAATAAACATAAAAATAAACCTGTCTTTTTGATATGATGGTTTACCCTTCTTTTCTTTTTTTTTTTTTTTAAGACAAGTTTTCACTTTGGTACCCCTAGGCTGGATGTCAGTGGTACGATTACGGCTCACCCCAGTCTTGAATTCCTGGGCTCGCAATTCTCCCTTCCTTAGCCTCCTGAGTAACTGGGACTGTAAGTGCACACCACGACACCCAGCTAATTTTTTTTTCCCTGTAGAGATGGGGTCTTGCTGTGGTGCCCAGGCTGGCCTTGGATTCCTGGCTTCAAACACTCCTCCTGCTGCAGCCTCCCTAAGTGCTGGGATTACGTGTGTGAGCCATTGCACCTAGCCCCGTTTTTGTCTTTTAGCTACCTTTTGTGGTAACAGTTATCTGCACCAGCTCTGTCACGCCTCCTGCCTCTTGTACCCTTCCTCCTGCTGAGGGCGCTCCCTCTGTGCTCCCCCTGGGGAGTCCGCTCATCTGTTAGGACCCAGTTCTGTTAAAACTTCCCTCACAAGCCCTTCCACATCCTTTCCAAGTTTGAAAGTAATCTTTCCCTCCTCTGAACTCATGAAGCGTTCTTTTTGTCTATTTTTCTTCTGACACATGGTCTACTTCTTAACTACCTCATGTTTTTGTGGATGAATTTTAATTTATCAGATAAAATGAGCGATGATTGTAGCTTTGCCTTCATTCAGTGCATTGTACTTAGTACATGCTCAGCTTTTTTGATTGGCATGAATTTCCTGTAGTCTTTTTCTAGTCCTATGTTTACTAGAGTATTCTCATTTGAAGTTGGACAGCGTATTGACTGTTGCTATATGCCGTGGTTAATGCAAAAGTAGGGGGCTATTTCTAGTTGCAGATACCTTTCTTGAAGCTTGAATAGGCATAAAATATGCGGAGGCTGTGATTGTGCTGGTCATAACTCACAAGAGCTCATTAACCTGTTGCATAGCATGAGGATACTTTTTATAGAATCTGAGAGATTTCTCAAAGGGGGGGAGGTATAGGAGTCAGTCTTTCTTGAGGCCTTTGCCTGCATTGTTTTCTCTTATGTGTCCTGTAGTAGAGTGGGCATGATCATTCCTAGCAACTTGCATCTTGTAATATTCCCTGATTTTGCATTATGAGTTGGTCTTAGGAACTGTTTCCTCTAACCCTGTTCCTCCAGTGCTAGGCTGGGACCCAACTTATATTCTTTATCTGGCTAAGAAGCAGTGATTTTTTTTTTTTTGAGTTGAAGTCTTATTCCATCACCCAGGCTGGAGTGCAGTGGCATGCTCATGGCCACTGCAACCTCGACCTGCTGGGCTTAGGCGATCCTTCCATCTCAGTTTTCCAAGTAGCTGGAACTACAGACACATGCCACCACGCCCAGCTAACTTTTTGTGATTTATTGTGGAGACGAGGTCTCACCAAGTTGGTCAGGCTGGTCTCGAACCCCCGGGCTCAGGTAATACTCTCGCCTTGGCCTTCCAAATTGTTGGATTACAGACTGATCTACTGTGACTGGCCAAAGCAGTGATTCTTTATAGGGTTTTGTCTCTAGTATTCTCTGGTATTTGACCCTTTCGTGGGGAGCCTTGCTAGACCTGTACGTTCACCTGGATGAATATTGTGTTCTTCCTGGATGAATATTGTGCATGTGTGATGGATTTTTGGTAGGCATAATGTAAAATTATTATTGGTATTTAAATATTTGGATATTTTAAATTGACATATTTTAGACAATCAACATTCTGTTGTTTTTCTTTGTTTAAAATTGAGTATTGTGTCACTTTTTTTTTTTAGCTCAATGACTACTATGGTTATTGTAGAATTAGTTTTTATTAATATAAAAAAAAGTGGCTTATTAGAACTTTTGTTCAGCTACATTTCTAAGTTTTTATAGACAGGGTAGTAATGATTTATACTATTATTATTTTAAACTTTTAAATGCAAACTACCACAGAGTAGAATCAGTAAGTATGTGCCAACTTTTCCCCTATTGGATACTTGACTATTCCCTTGAAAATACAGCGAGTCCTCTGTTTATTGAGAGAGAATTATGTTGATGAAAGCTGCCAGTTAAAATCTCCCAAGAGACTACTGTTTCAAGGAGTTTTATTTCTCAGTGGCAAAAATATCCATCCTGGTTTTTGTACTCCAGAAGGAGGAGGTCATTTTTTTTTTTTGAGTTGGAGTCTCACTCGGTCTCCCATACTGGAGTGCAGTGGCCGCTGCCGGCCACTGCAGCCTCGCCCTGCTGGGCTCCGGCGATCCTTCCGCCTCAGCCTTCCGAGTAGCCGGAATTACAGGCATGCGCTACCATGCCTGGCTGATTTTAGATTTATTGTAGAGATGAGGTCTTGCTGCCCAGGAGGGTCTCGAACTCGCGGGCTCAGGCAATCCACTCACCTCAGCCTCCCAAAGGTGTGGGATTACAGGCTGAGCCACCGAGCCCGGTTTATTCAACTAAATTTAACTTCTTTTTTTTTTTTGAGTTGGAGTCTCACTCTGTCGCCCAGACTGGAGTGCAGTGGCCACTCCTGGCCACCGCAGCCTCGACCTGCTGGGCTCTGGCGATCCTTCCGCCTCAGCCTTCCGAGTAGCCGGAATTACAGGCACACGCTACCATGCCCGGCTGATTTTTTGATTTATTGTAGAGATGAGGACTTGCTGCCCAGGTGGGTCTCGAACCCGCGGGCTCAGGCAATCCACTCACCTCAGTCTCCCAAAGGCGCGGGATTACAGGCTGAGACACCGAACTCGGCTGATTTTTCTTTTTTTTAATGTAGCATGCTCTGCTGGGATTACTGATGACCTCCTTCTCAGTTCCCTCTCTTCAAAAGGTCCTCTCCATCTAGCACATTTTTATGGAGTGGCATTTAGTCCGTGGCAGCTGGTATTTGCATATCATAGCTGACTATAGAGTCAGTCCCCCTCTGGAGGCAGGAGTCAACACTTGAGCCTCAAAATTAGAAAAGCCTTGATCAGTCAGATGGAGGATTATAAACCAAGTTTACAGAGTATTTCAAAGAGAGGAGAGTGATCACTGGTATCAAATTCTGCTGATAGATCAAGTGGGATGAGGATTGAGAATGGACTTTTGTATGGGGCAACATGGAGGCTATTTGTGAAGTGATGTACGGTTTTGGGAGTGGGTGGAGGTGGGAGGTGAGGAAATATGATTGGAATGGAGTTTTGGGAGGAGACACCTGGAGCAACAAGTGTAAATGATTCTTTAAAGAGCTTTGCTGTGAGGAGTATCAGAAATTGGTATAGTAACTTGAAGGTAAAGTAGGATCAATAAAAGGTTTTGTCCTGCATATATAAAAATAAAGCATTTATAGTCTATAAAGGTTCAAGCTTGACACCCACCTGACCATGATTTTCCATACATTAACAATAGGCTGGAGAAAGATGTGTAATCTGAATAGGGGTGTGGGGGTCTGGAGGAGCTCTTGGAGGGGAGGGTGCCTGAGGAGTCTTGATGGTTGGACAGGCTAGGTTGGCCTGGAGGTTAAGGTGGAGTCCAGGCATTGGAAACCCTGGGCACAAGTAGGGGTATGGTGGTGCAGAGCTTCCTACAACTGTGGAAAGGGTTGTGCTAGGAAAGGCTGGAATGCAGCAAGCTCTGAGGGATGAAGATAGAAGTCTGAGACAGTCTTTTGGTGGGAATTCATTTAGAAAGTGTGGCTCCCAATGTTATGTTCTCTAAAGGCTGCAGGTTATGATCTCATCTGGAGAGAGTGACAGGACTAGGAAGCTTAAAGAATAGTTTTTGCAAGCCACATTTTGGAGGTCGGTTTGCTTATGCGTGCGTGGAAGTGTTTTAGGAATGAAAGCTGATATTTAAATTGATTAGGTCACCCTGGAGCTTGCTTGGTGGGAAGGAGAGAGCAGGCTGTGGCTGTTCTAAGTGGTCGGGAATGACAGCAAGGGGTACTTCTTCCTTATTCACCCAGGATATTAGTCATTTTCAGTTTCCCTTGGGGACTTAATACCATTTGGTGAGGAAGACTAGGACTATAGCTTGCCTTGAGACTTTTTTTTCAGTGGTTCAACAAATCTAGAAATGACACATTCTGAAACTCTCACAGTGGCAAGTTTCCTAAGGACTCCCTGGGTGACATTGTACTCAAGGTATTGATGCTTGGTCAGCTAGGACTTACAAAGGAAGTGATGCCAAGGGATATGTGTGTGTGTGTGTGTGTGTGTGTGTGTGTGTGTGTGTATGCTTTACAAACTGATTCTTGGTGTTCTGGATGAAAGATTCCTTTTATAGAGGTCCAGACAAATGAGGGGTGCAGAGTAATTGTATGTTATTTGCATAGTAGTTTCTTGGTAATGTTTAATAAAACTTTGAGGATTAAGGTCGGAACTGCTTGCTGTGCTGGTTAAAAAGTGCCCAGGATTGGTAATTCTGCATTTTATTTTAAAATAAGAAGTGTTCCATTTGAGTGGTTTTTAGGCATGTCCCCCCTTTTTGGTAGAGGTTTATTGGAGAGTTTCTTTAGAATATATAACCCCCCCATGTGTCTTAGTTTGTATGTCTGAGGGAGGGTCCATCTTCCTAGCTTTGCTTCAAGAAAGGACTGTATCAAACATTAGTTTTTAGGTTGGAAAAATGGAGTATTAACTTGAATTGAACTTGTGGATAGGAGTTTTTTGTTGCAGAGAGTGCAGTAGCTAATTGAGTATATATTTCATTTGAGTATACAAGTGAGGATGCTTGTGAACACTCAGAAACAAACAGCTAGGTTCCTTCTTCAAATAATTTGAAAGCAGGATTTGAAGGTTTTTTAATGCATACTGTATAGAAATGTATAAAATTTAAAATGATGTCCTTTTTCTCCCTTCCCCCAATCCTACTTTCCACCTATAACTACTGAAACTTTCAGTGTGTGTTTTTGAGACATTTAAGTATATACACGGGGAGTGGGGTGGGGGCAAAAATCCAGAATTAGCTTTTGAAGGGTAGGCCCCTTGCAGTACAGCCTTCCTCCGCTAGGTAAATGTGCTAGGAACCCATCAGCATTAGTGTACCAGTTTTGTTGTGAGAGGCTGCATTTGGCTTCAGTGAAATTTTGTGTGTGTGTGTGTGTATGTGTGTGTGTCAAACAGGTGACCACAAAATTCTTTCACCATGACAACAAACCTGCCCAAACTAGTGTTCAGCTGTTTTTGACCAAAAACAGCATGACTCCTGTGCCCCATCCTCCTTATTCTTCCAATTTCAACCCAAGCAACTTTTTTTGTTTGTTGTTTGTTTCCCTGGATGAAAAAAATTCTCAAAGGAAAACATTTTACCAGTGTGGAAGAGGTGAAACAAAAAATGACAGAAGCACTTAAAAGGTATCAAAATCGATGAGTTCCACAACTGTTTTGAGCAGTGGAAAAAGTATCTCAATAGGTGTATAGTATCAAGTGGAGAGTACTTTGAAGGTGACTGAAGTTTAAACATGTAAGAATAATTACACAATTATTTATAAGTAAATTCTGGGTTTTCTTGGGCCCCACTCGTATATACATGTGTATGTAATTTTGTCTTTATAAATAGAAGCTCAAAACACACATAGTGTTCTGAGCCTGCTTTGTTCACTTATGGTCTTGTCAACATCCTTCTGTGCCAGTGTCTTCACTGTAAGGAGCTTTTTGAGCCACCAGAATGTGTGACCTACTTTTTGCAGATAAGCAAAAATTGAGTTTTTTAGATATGTAATATATGCTGCTGCTTCTTAGAGTGTTTCTGTAGACTTCAGTGAAGGGATTAATAAACATTTCATATATTGGGCAATGAGAAACCTAATATACTTTAGTGAAATCAATATTTCTTATGCGGTGAGTTTTGCTGGTTTCTGCAGTTCCTATGATAATGGTGTATCAGCATCTGAGCCAATGGGAAGAGTGTGCATGAGTCACTCCATTGTAAAAGAAAAAGAAAATTAACTCAATGACAAACATAGGGGAGCTACCTGCATTTTTCAATTACGATATTGCTTGTATGGTCAATTTTTATGGGGAGGAAGTTATCGCAGTTTAAATGATCAAATTCCTTTTTGGTGGTGCTAACTTTCTATATTCAATATTTCTGTTCTTTTGTATAGGATCCAAACTACTGGATACAGGTGCATCGCTTGGAGCATGGAGATGGGGGGATACTTGACCTTGATGACATTCTCTGTGATGTAGCAGATGACAAAGACAGAGTGAGTTCAAGTCCTGGGGAAGCTGCTCTGAATGCATTTTTTTGAGGACTTGGAGGCAGGGTGGGTAGGTGGGATTCTTTTTTTTTCTGTTTTAGGCACATAATTTTAAAGAATGCTTGGGCTATTCACACTGGTACATTTGATTTCATGATAAGTGTCATGGATCTTCATGACCCTGAATGCCAGAGTACAATGATTTTCTTGATACCTGGGACTTAATACTAAGTTTTGGAATTTTAAAATTGTGGTTGGGTGTGGTGGCTCATGCCTGTAATCCCATCACTTTGGGAATTGGAAGTGAGAGGATTGTCTGAGCCCATGGTTTGAGACTGACCTGGGTAACTTGGTGAGATCCGTCTGTACAATTCCCAGCTAATCAGGAGACTGAGGAAGAAGGATCATCTGAGTCCAGAAAGTTGAGGCTGCGGTACCCATGAGTGAGCCACTATATTCCAGCCTGGGCAGCAGAGAGAGATTCTGACTTAAAATAAATAAATTGTAGCTTTTTAAATGGAACTTTCAGTTTTCTGTCCCATTTTACCCTCTTATTTTGACTAAACACACCATCTTGACAACTCAGGCCCATCAGTATGGTCACTGTGTTGTAAGGTACAGAAGGCTTCTGAGTTCTGGTCCCATTGCTGACCCAGCCATGACCAACCCCGACAGCAGGCCTGGGCACTGCGCTGGCTTGCTGCCAGATGAGCGCATGCGTCCCAGGTATCCTCCCTTGTGGTGTGCCTGACTCTCAGAAAGCCAGACTTTTCTCCATTGTCACTCCGGGGGTACTTTTACACAGTAACACCATCTCTAGTGTAGTCTGTGATTTTGGCGTCGTGAACATGGTTGCCGATGGCACTTCAGTGTGACTTCCCCTCTCCTCTACCTTTTTCTGTAATCTTGGAGGGAGTGAGGAGGAGGTGGAGGAGAGACTCTGAACATTTAAAAAATGTGAGACAAATGTTTGGCTCTGCATATAAAAAGTCAGCAACTTTATTGCGATGAGATGTTAGAACTGGAGCAGGCTGCTGGAGCCATTTGACTACACCTTTTGTGTTTGACTTATAAGGAATTGCAGAAGAGTTCACAGCCACATGCACGATTGCATCATCTTGGCTGTACTGAGGCAGCTGCCCGATCGACTTTTTCATAAAACATCACTGTAATAGCACAGGGTATTAAGCCAGCCAGTTTATACCATAAGGTTGGAGGATGGTAATGCCCAGGTTCTCATTCTGGTTTCTTCTGGGGCACTCTCTAGTCACTGGCCCTTGGCTTTACTCTTCCATTCATTCTTGTGTCTTATGGATGCCTCCATTCCGACAGTTACCATCTTGCCTGTCTCAGAGTTGACTGATTAACTTGCATGTTTTCTTGAACTCACAAGGAAAATAAAAAAAAATTCTGATACCAAATATTGTATAAATTTAGAGAGAGTTGATTCACTAGCACCAGCTATGGTGAAGTTTGTCCCATGTGGCTACTGTGGGCCAGGAATACACTGTGTCCAAAAAAATGCAGAATATTCCTGCCTATTTATAATTTGATGCTGTTGTTCTTGGTGCCATTTCTTTTTTTTGGGCTTTTCAGTGAGCCAACTATAGGGTATCTGAATTATTCTCTGCAATCCACATAAAAGAGTGCCTTCAGAGAGTGAAGTTATAGTCAGTTTATTGTGTGGTTTAGTTCCAAAGCAACTACAGAGGTTATGAAAAATTTAAACAGGTGCCTTTTCCCAACTGTCATTTTAGAAAGAGATGAATTAATGTTTTATTAATCTTTCAATATTTTCTTCTTCTCTTTTATTTTTTCCTCCTCTCCTTTTTTTTCTTGCTGTTTTTTTTAACATAAAAATAGCCCAACTCCTTATGATGACTAAGTGGAAAATGCAGAAGCATATAAAGATGGAAATAATCACCTGTGATCCCATTGACACCCAAGTTGTTGAGTATGCTTTTCATCCTGAACCTTTTCTTTCTTCAGATAGAGACACATGGTTTTTTTTCTTTTCTTTTCTTTTTCAAGAGTTGGAGTCTCACTCCATTGCCCAGGCTGGATTGCAGTGGCATGCTCACAGCCACCCCAGGTTGACCTGCTGGGCTCAGGCGATCCTTCTACCGAGTAACCAGTAATTCCAAGTAGCCAGAACTATAGGCAGGTGCTACCAGGTTTGGCTAATTTTTTGATTTATTGTAGAAATGAGGTCTCACCATGTGGCCCAGGCTGGTCTCAAACCCACGTGCTCAAGCAATCCTCTTGCCTTGGCTCCCCAAAGTCCTGGGATTACAAGCTTGAACCACCGCGCCTGGTCAGCCTTTTTCTTTTCAATGAAAAGACTCGAATATAGCTTCCTTTTCCCCTGGGAGTCAAGCGTAAATATACGTCCGCATCTGCTAACCATAGCTATGCCGACATGGCTGTGTACATCTGCGGTCTTTTATGAGTTTGTGTATGCTCTTGTACTGCGTGTTTTGGACACTGAGCTCACCGTGGAGAAAGCTGAGGTGGGTGTCTGCACTATCCTCAGTGATCCTCTATTCTCTGAGCAGCTGGAATTGGCATGCCTATTTCTCCATCATGTTTCCTGTTTCCTTTCACAGACTTAGGTCTTCCCTCCAGGAGGAGCCACCCGGCTTAAAACTTTGATTATGTGCCTGTCACTTTGACTCTTTGTGCCTGTCATAGAGCAAGTGAGAATCTTATGCACAGCTTCTGGGAGATGCTTGGTGTTGGCAAGGAGATGTGGCTTGGCATAATCTGCTGTGGAAGCAGCGTCATTGTAGGAGTGGGATTTATGGGGCTGTGCACTGTCTCAGTGTTCCTGAGAACACTGAAGTAAATGGATTCATTTTTGATCTGCAGGATGCAGTGAGGCCTTAGGGTTTGTGGAGCATCCATGACTGTTTTTCATCCTTCCTCCCTGCACCTCTGGACCACATAGATACCGAGTTGACATTTTGAGTCAGAATATCGAGGTGTAAATGTTCAGCAATATGATTTTAAATGAGTCTTTGAAAATGTATGGAGATTTCTCTTATGGTTCAGCATGTGACATTTTTGGTGGACTTCTATTTGTGCTTGAAATGACGTGTACTCTGCAGTCGTTGGATGATGACAAAAATCAATTACGTGAAGGTGGTTGATGTTGTTTAGATCTTTGGGGTAATCTTTTTTTTATTTTAAAAATGTGGGGTATAATTCAGGGTCAGGTATATGGGGTAATCTTTTATTCAGCAACTGAAAGTAGTGTACTTGGTACTGACTCTAGCCGCCCAGACGCTGGCACTATGGTCATGGCGGAGGGGACGGCAGTGCTGAGGCGGAACAGGCCGGGCACCAAGGCACAGGATTTTTATAATTGGCCTGATGAACCCTTTGATGAAATGGACAGTACACTAGCTATTCAGCAGTATATTCAACAGAACATTAGAGCAGATGGCTCCAATATTGACAAAATTCTTGAACCACTGAAGGCCAAGATGAAGGTGTATGGAAGTGTGAACATTTAAGGCAATTCTGCCTTGAGCTAAATGGACTCGCTGTCAAACTTCAGAGTGAATGCCATCCAGATACTTGTACTCAAATGACAGCAACTGAACAATGGATTTTTCTTTGTGCAGCTCATAAAACTCCAAAAGAGTGTCCTGCTATAGACTATACTAGATATACACTTGATGGTGCTTCATGTCTTCTGAATAGCAATAAGTATTTCCCCAGCAGGGTTAGCATAAAGAAATCATCAGTAGCAAAACTAGGATCAGTATGCCATAGGATTTACAGAATATTTTCACATGCTTATTTTCATCACCGGCAGATATTTGATGAATATGTAAACGAAACGTTTCTGTGTCACCGGTTTACTAAATTTGTGATGAAGTATAATTTGATGTCCAAGGATAACCTGATTGTACCCATTTTAGAGGAAGAAGTTCAGAATTCAGTTTCTGGGGAAAGTGAAGCATGAAGGGAATCATATAGAAAAATGTACTGGTCACATGATTAACTTGAATTATGTACTGTATGTATATCATTTTAGACACATCAATCATGTATTCATATTATAGCTTCTTTGTGTAGTATAGGTTTTTGTATGCTGTGTTTGCCTTTTAAAATGGGAAATACTTTTTAATTCATGAGCTGTATGGCATGAATTAACTGGTGTGGCACTCATTTTAAAATAAGATTAGTATTATCTGTTTATAATGCCTGTTAATAAAAGAATTTACAGTTTGGTAAAACTGCTGCTAAACAATCTTTGGATCACAATCTTCATCAAACAAAACCATGTATAAAAAATGAATGAGCTTGATGTTTCTCACAAGCCCTACTATAGAGGTAGTCTTGTTTTCCTTTGGTTTTACCTGAGTTTGGATATTCTAGAAAATTCTATAGTACATAATTCCATCTTATCTGTTAACTTTCCCAAAATGAGATAAAAGTGTTTTAAAATTCTGTTATGGTATTTGGTATGCATATATGATTATGTGCATATCAATGTAAATGCAAACACATTAGTAATACTTAAATAATCTTACTGTACTACGTGAAGTATATTTGAGGCTAGCATACTTGGGAAGGTTTTACTTTTTTGCCACAGTGGAATGACACATATGAGCTGATAAGGCATGTAAATGATGTTCCCATTGGAAACCTGTCCCTTCTGCCTTTCTCATTTCTCTTTACCCTCTCCTCAAACTATAACTGAGACACTTTTCACCAGACTGTGGTTTAGTGGTAGCTTATACCTATTTATATTTGTATTATTTGCTTACAGATTATACCTCACATTAGCAATGATATTACACTACAGCAATGATATTGCATATTACTGTAGGCTCTTGCTTATCTCTGTTTTGCAAAATTGTTTTAACTACTCAGAAAGCAATCCTTAAACTAGCTTGACTCTTCCTGTTGGTAATAATTTTTCATCTAACCATCTAGGCAGCATTAAATAGAGTTGAAGAAATATTGGCGTATTTATTTTATTACCCTCTTCCCACAAAGTTTAGGTTTGAATTATATGCACATGTGAGATTATTTACAATACTTCACAGGTTCCAAGGGTGTTGATGAATGGTCAATTTTTGGCCTTTGTTATAGTTCAGTGTCTTAAGAAGGATTCAATTGCAAATTTAACAATCTTATTTATCAAATGCCGTTTTTGATGAAGTACTGGAGGTCTTATTGCCACACTGATTTAATGAGACACTAAGATAAGGTAAAAAATATTGTATATGCTGTGATCAGATTTAACAAACACGAATAACTTTTTCATTTAAAAGGGTTATTTTGGAATGAAGATGCAAATGTATTCATCTTAATTGTTTTTTCAAATTTGAGGGAATAATTTATACCATATTATGAGACAAGTATGTACAGCAAAAATGTGGAAAATGGTAACATGCTGAGAGTGTGTATTTGTAATGTATGCCTTTCCAAGCCTACCAGTTTTTTTTTCTTTTTAGCGTTGAACATTGCTATCCCAGCAGCCACAGTCACTATTGTACACCAGCCCACAACTATTATTTAAGAAGTTTTATGTTCACAGTGAAAGGAATGTTGACTTTGAAATTATGCATTTATGTTAATATCACTATAAATCACTGGGAATATTAATTTTTAAATATACTTACTAAATATTGAGAGACTAAATGACTTGAGCTAATAAATTATACACAACAGTGTAGCTGTTCTCTTTTTTTTTTTTTTTTGGAGTTGGAGTTTCACTCTGTTGCCCAAGCTGGAGTGCACTGCAGCCTTGGCCCGCTAGGCTCAAGCAATCCTGCCTCAGCCTTCCGAGTAGCTGGAACTACAGGTGTGTGCTATCATGTCCGGCTAATTTTTTTATATATTGTAGAGACAATGTCTCACCAAGTTGCCCAGGCTGGTCTTGAACCCTTGGACTCAGGCAGTCCTCTTGTCTTCACCTCCCAAAGTGCTGGCATTACAGTTATGAGCCACCATGCCCGGCTAGCTGTTCTATTTAGATGGTACTCACAACAGATTTCTGTTGTTTGACTCATTTCTTAGTGAACATTTAAACTAAGTTAGTGACTGGGTATTGGTGATCTGGCTAAGTATTTCGAAGCGCATTTTAAATATTATGGCTTAGAGTTTATGGTGAAATGAAATATGATTTTTTTTTCTTACTCATTCCAGCTTCCTTATACTATGTTTGAAATTGTTCTAAAAGATTCTCCAAAAGAAAACATCAATTTGTAGTCTTGCTTTTGTATTCATATTGATGTCTCACTAATATTTGTTGCACTGTGAAGTTGATTCTACACTAGGTAAGACCTAAATGAAACAGTTTCTGTTTTTCAGAATTTTGAAAATGTATGTACATAAATGCTATTAAAAAAATTAATGAGCCTGGCCACCATTGATTTATAAAAGAAAGTGTTCTAAGAAGAGGGGAATGGAGAATTCGCAGTTCTGCCTGGTAGGGAATTTAGACTCCACTTTTTGTTTAAAATATCTCATTGTGATCCAGAAGTTAAACTTAGATTTTTCTTTCCATAAAGATCAGATAGTCAACTCATTGTTTTTCTCCTATTGTATCTGGGAAAGTAGCTAACTTTTCCACTTTCTCTGATTTTAGGTGTTAAATGTGCATTTTTAGAACAGTTAATTCTTAATGACTTAGTTCCTTTCCATATCAGAATAAAATTAGACAGCTTTGATTACATTATTAGTAAGAATTATGTTATGGTTATAAACACAATCTGAATGTCAACTTCATTGTAATAGAAGACCTAATTTCTTTCCATGGATACTTTGCCGTACTGTCTACATGATGGCATCTTTTTGCTTCAAGGCTTCCTATAATTTGATTTGAGCAGTTAAATTCTAAATTTTGTATGCTTCATTTTATGTATACTTACTGAATGTGCTAAAGGTTTCTTTGTGTAGTTCTTCCATGTTATGCAAATGTTTTAGTAAAAGTAGTTGATTAAAAAAAAAAAAAGAAAGTAGTGTACTCTTCTGTCAACACAATTAACTTTTAGACCACACACAAAAACCAAAACTAAGGTAAACTATGTCTGATCTTCTGAAATAGTTGCTTATTAAAGCCATGGAATTATTAATAAGCTATGTTTTAGATTTATATTCCTGTGAAAATTTGATAGAGCTACATTTCCTAGAATATTTTAACTTGAGAAAACAGTTTTGAACATTAATAAGTAAAATACCTTTTAGGCAATTTTATATCATGCTATTGACATCAATTTCCAGATAGAAAAATGCTAAATAGGACAATATACCACAGACTGAAATAGCTTTTAAAGTAGTGTTTTAGGTTGGGCATGGTGGCTTATGCCTGTGATCTCAACACTTTGGGAGACTGAGTCAGGAGGATTGCTATGAGGTCAGGGATTTGAGATCAGCCTGGTAAATCTAGTGAGGCTTTGTCTTTACAAAAAGACTTTTAAAAAGAGCAATCAATTTGTGTTTTATTTGTTAAAAAATACTTAAAATATATATACATAATTAATTTTAAATTTTTGAGTAGACTAAGGAACCCATTTTAAGTTGTGGCTATACAATATGTGATTAATAATCCAGACTCACAGTACCTAGAGTCACAGGTATTGTTGAATGCGTTATTCAAACTGAGGGATAGTGAGGTAGTTGGTTGTATGGCTCTTTTCCATGGCTCTGAAATTTGATTCTGATTTAATCATCCTGGAGTGTTTTCAACTATTTCTGGCAGTTACTCTGATTAAGGATTTTGACACTTGTTTTGTTTTTTAGCCAAAAAACAAACAAAAAAACCCAATTCTCCTAAATAATAAAGTTTCTCTAAAAAAATGCCTTGTTTTGTGAAAAATCCATGGATGTATGTTTAAACTGCAGCTTCCCAGTTTAGGGAAGTAGGGCTCAGGGTCTGGGTATCTGCATTTTACAGTTCTTTCTTCCAGGTGGTGTTCAGGCTCATTAAGCTTCAAAACCATAGTTTTCATTGCCTTGTCTCTGCCATGGGTAAAATTCTCTCAAAAGTGTAAATTTTCTGTGTATTCACTATGAATTTGTAAAATTAGGAAAAATTATTTTTTATGAAAAGGAAATTAGAATTGAGAGGTAATGTTTTGAATGATATAAAAAGAAAATTGAAGTTAAGTACTTAATCAACTGTAATTTTGTTCATTATCCTTTCATTATTAGGATTTAGGGCACAGCACTGAAGAGGTTTTCTTTTAGTGCCCATACAATTCCCATCTCCATGATTTACTCAAATTTGTTCAAAGTGGTATGAGTATAGGCTGTTTTGGCTTCTTGGAGTAGGTTTGATTTTCTAAGGTATAGAATATTCTAGATTCACTGTGGGCATATAAAGATACTTGTTTTGTTTGTCTCTTCTCTGTGTTGCTGTTTATCAGTAGGAGAGCAGAGAATTCGAGTGCTCTATTTTCTATTAGTATCTAATTCTGTTTTCTCAGGTGACATTTTGCCAAATTGTGAAAACCTGAAAGAGTATCATGGTAGCTCTAGCACCATTTAGAGCAGCTGTCATGGCATTTGTCTACGTGAGCTTTCCCAAGTACTGAATTGTATTTTGTGTGAATTTCTTTCTTGTTTGTTCTTCATTATCTTTTATATTAGGACCTTCCCATAGGTCCCATCAGTAGCTCTAGGCCATTCCTGTCATTCCCTCTGTGCACTATGGCAAACTGAGACACTTTCAAATTTATTACAGAATAAAAAATACTGGGATTCACTTCCCCATGCATGCCAGTCACCTGAGACTGCTGATAAGGGAAGTAAACAAAGATTTCCCATGTAACGGACCAGGCACACACACACACACACACACACACACACACACACACACACACACACACACACTTCTGTGTGGGTGATCAGTAAGAAGAAAATACTTCCTCCTGCATATATTATCGTTGTCTATATCTATCTACATCTACATATATGTCTATATCTATATCTCTTTGGTGCTGCAGGTAATTTAAGATGTGGTACCAACTACTTCCTTTGTCATATTTGGCTGTCATTTTGTTTGATCAAAGGCAATGTCATGTATGTTCTGTTTTGATGGTGACTTCATGAACTGCCTTCCACTGTGCTTCTTGCCCTTCGTGAAGGAGTAATTGAATGGAATAATAATTTAAACACACTTTGAAGAATCTATGCATTTACACTAGAGTCCTGACATGATGAAGGATTGTGGTGGAGATTGTTGGCTGCTGCTTGCTGATGCTTATGAAGGAATCCGGGATTCTCTGGGGACCATCTGGTTAAAAAACTTCTTGAGATCATGCTTGAGCAACAGTGTCCATAAGTTGGGGAAAAGCTAGCAAAGAGCTGTTTTCACTACTCCCACGCCCTGCTGATAGTTTGTGACTTATATAGCTTTTGTGTCTAATATGTGAGCACAATTACTACTCCATTAGACATTTTCCATTGGTATTTCTGAAGTGTGTTGTAATACATTTTGATTTGAAATACAAGTATGGCAGAATGTTCAGATAAGGTGCGTGCTTTAATTTCAAAAGTTCACAATTTTTTACTTTTTACGTTTTTTAAAAGCTATTTTACGTGTTTTGGCATTACATCATAATAAAGAAATCAGTGTTCAGCAAGGTGATGGTAGAGGTGCATCCTGCTTATTGGTGGAAAACATCCATGCATCTAGTGTCTGTGTCCCAGTGGTTGGTAACATGGAGAGATGCACTCTATTGTCTTTGGGCTAAAGACAGTCACAGTCTGAACAATTTGTAGGTAGGTGAGATGCAGGACATATTTTGCTGTATCTGGAGTAAGGATCATTAAAATGCGTTTATTTGTGATATAAAAATGAGTTCTTAAAATATTAATAAGCAATACAGTATTAATTGACATTATTGTAATAATGTATTGCTACTTAAATTACAGTGACACTTAACAGTTTATAATTGACGCTGATTTTAATTTCTTTAAAGCTTCCCTTTTTCTCCCTATTTAATGTATGACCGTGTGTTCACTTGAAAGGAGAAAGTTTTGAGATTTAAATTCCTTTACTGCCAACACTTAAAACACTACATTGCAGTGTTGGGGTTAATTACTTTTTGAATGTTTATATTGGGGGTAAGGCTAATTGGGGGAGTTCCCAGTTAACTTCCTCCTTTTTTTTTTTGGAGTCTGGTTCTCATGCTGTCACCCAGGCTGGAGTGCAGTGGCACAATCATAGCTCACTGCAGCCTCGGCTTCCTGGACTCAGGTGACCCTTCTGCCTCAGTCTTACGAATATAGATGAAAATTTCCTAAATAGGTGCCTTTGGTACACAGAATTTTCAAAGATGACCAATTTCCTTTGACACTGAAATACACAAGATCTTAAAACCAACTTCAACATGTTGTGAAAAGACAGAAAAGAACCATGTAAAAATGATCGCATAAGGACCTATTTTGGGTGTTCTTGTCAAGGAAACTAATTTGTTAACATTGCATATGGTGCCTTCCTGAGAGCTGAAAGCTGTAAAAGCAGGATAAACAAACATATTACACGAGGGAGGACATCAGAGACTAAATGTGTAACAATTACTGTTCACACTTAAGGAATTTAAGTAAATTATATGCTGGTGAAAAGTAGAGGTAACCGAAATAACAAAGGTATTCTCGTTTCAAGTAAATAAGTAGTTTAGTTAAACATGTGAAATTAATTTGAGCTCAGTGTTTTACATAGAAAAATGGGGTGAATGCAGAATGGGGCTTCCAGAGACCTTAAGATGTGGCATCCTATACTTTTTCTCAGTTTAAACAGGTGGCAGAAATCATGTGCATTAGATTGAGAATTCCCTTGACCATGTTTTAGTATAAACGGTTGAACTTAATTTTTTCCTTTGTGCAAATTTTAGCTAAATCTTCCATAAGTTGCAATGAATTATGATGTCTACTTACGGTGTTATGTGGTGACCAGCATGCTATTTTTAACTGATCTGGCAGGTCAGTCATAGGATCTCTGTTCCTTGTCTTTCCTTAAATGAAGTGAATGCAGCCCAGGGGACCAGTTTACTGAGCACCTATTATGTGCCCGGTATTGTGCTTGGTGCTACCCTGCAATGTCCAACATGGGTAGACATGATTCCTGCTCTCTTGGGCCTTATAGTCTATTGTGACAGTAAGAATTAAACAACTACAGAAATTAAATGTATAATTACTAACAGACAATGGTTCTAAAGAAAAGCAATGATCCTGTGAGAGAGGCTACAGAATACTTGAACCAAGCTCACGGTAAAGCTAGACTTGCCTGAAAAAAATATACTATCAAAGTGCAATCTTTAAGAACCGATGAGTGAAAAACCAGGGGGCTATCAGGTGACCAGATTTACATTTGAGAAATATTCCCCTGGTGTTGGTGTGAAGAATGAATGTGTGGGAAGGCATAATGGATAGGGGGAGGCTAGTGGTCAGATTTTGCAGAAGAAGGTATGATATTGATGGCGGCTGAACTGTTGGACCTGGTGGAAGTGTTGTGGCCATCTCTAAACTAGAGAGTGCTGTCAGGCAGCCAGGCTAGGGCAGGATCAGGAGCTCAATATTCACTTCAGTGAGTTTGAGAGTCTTGGAGCAGTTCATCAGGCAGCTGGATATTTGGGACTGAGCAGAGATAAATCTGTGAATCAGATATAAATTTGTTGAAAATCAGGTTAGAATGACATACAAAATATGATCTATTTTTAGTGGAAATAGTTGTGTACACTGGAAGAAATTTGAAAGGACAGAGGAAAAAGTGTCCATGGTGGTTATCTCTGAGGGTGGAATGTATGATGGACTGAGTGGTTTTACTGCCTGTGTTTTAATTTCTCTATATTCTACTTCTGCCTAATTCCAAAAAGCATTTGGCAGTTCTAAAGATAGCTTAGAATAGAAACATGTATATATATATTAACTTTGTATGAACTGGCACAAGGAAGGAATGATTTAAAGAGCTAGATAACCTGAAATTGAAATAATTTGTGTAAATAGACTATATTAACTGGGTGTCTTGATTCATTTTCTCTTAAGTGGGCTTATTTTAGTTAGACTCTTAAGAAGAAAATATTTAAATTACCTGCCAAGTAGAGCACTAAATGCCCAATTAATTAATTCAAAGAGATTCTTTCTCAATATTTAAATATTTTATGGGTGCTGGTTTGCCACAGTTGGAGAAAGAAGATCATTAGTTAGTTAAAAATGTGGATTTTAACTCTTTCATTTTGTCAGATTTTGGTGCTGTCTTAATATATGATTGTTAAAAGGTCAAGAGCTTAGCATCATGTATAATTAATCATACCACAGTCCATGTGTATTGGTGCCCATTGTTCATATGTCAGATTAAAGTTAAAGACTTTGAGCAAAGGTTAAACACATTTTGCAGATTCATTCATTCCATCCTTTTGACATTCATTTAAGAAATACTTGTTCAGTTTCTAACATCTTTGAGAAACAGTGAGAGGTGCCGGGATGAACCAGTGAGCAAGCGGGAAGGGGGAGTTTCTGATTCCCAGAGCTCCTTGTAGTGAGGGTACAGATGAGGGAGGAGTCAGTTGGGAGGTGACCCTTAAGGTGGAGAAAGGTCCTTTCTCAGGAGGAGAGAGTTGGGCTGGACATTTATGAGAGGGAACCAGACCTGTGAGTAGCCTGGGATAGAGCACTCTGGGCAGAGAGAGCGACATGTACAAAATGTCAAGTGGAAACAAGGTTGAGATGTTCATGGATCAAAAGGGAATTAATGGGCCAGGCGTAGTGGCTCATGCCAATAATCCCAACACTTTGGGTGGCTGAGGCAGGAGAACTGCTTGAACCCAGGAGTGTAAAACCAGACCTTGTCTCTAGAAAAAAATTTAGAAAATCAAAAAATGAGCTAGGCATGGTGACACATGCCTGTAGTCCCAGTAACTCAGGAGGCAGAAGTGGAAGGATCACCTGACCACAGGTGGTCAAGGCTGCCATGAGACGATTGCTTTGGGGAGAATGCATTGTCCATGGGCAAGGGAGGGGTGACCAGTGAGAATGCCACAGGCACCCCAGAAGGGAAGGTAGGGGTGGAGAGGACACTAAGGAGGAGTTGGGGAGAACTGAATGGAGTTAGATACATTTTGGAGTTAGAGTTTCCAGGATTTTAGGCCGTGAGGAATGAGGGCAAGCGAGGAATTGAGGGTGACTTTCAGAGTTTTGACTGGAGCAGGTGGAGGAGGGGGGTGCAGAGGCTCCATTTACTGGGATGCAGAAGACTTGGGAGGGGATGTGGACACAGGGGCAAGCCCAATCTCCTGTGAGACATCCAGCTGAACTTGAAATACCATGAGACATCCAACAGAGATGTCAAGTAGGTCATCAGACATATGCCTGAAGCTCAGGGGAGAGATTAGAGTTGGAGACAGGAACTCGGGAGTTGTATCCATATAGAAGAGATGATGTTCAAAGGCACGCGACAGATATTATTTCCACATGGCAAAAATGTGCAGTCATTCCAGTCCGATGGTTTTCATTGGTTGCTGTGACAGTGCACACCCTTGACTTAATACTAGCCTGCACCTGCGATAGAAAATAACAATAAATTCTAATGAGGAAATATAGTATAAAATGCGGGAAGGGAATGCCTTACATTCTCCTTTATCCAAACATTTGCAAGAGAGGAACAAAGTTTAGATTTTGGTAAAAACAACTGAATTTGAAATACTGTAAAGAAACAGTAAAGGGAGATTATTCCTCAGACATGAGACAATAGTAGTATGATTTCTAAAATATGTTATGAAAATCAGACCCAGAGATCCACTTGAAATTTATGACTGTTATAACCATTTGATGTTAGATGACACTTGACTGCCATTCCGGAAAGATCTTATTTAACATATAATAAAGGCACATGGTATAAAATGTGTGAGTCTCCTGGAATGGGAGAATTATGGCATCTGTACCCTACATTTTAGAGCTCTGAAGCACTTTGCATCTGGATGTGTGGGATGTGCTGCTTGGCTTACTTTCTTATAAAAGATTGATAAGAGGCTGGGTGTAGTGGCTCATACCTGTAATCCCAGCACTTTGGGAGTCTGAGTTGGTGGATTGCCTGAGCCCAGGAATTTGAGAGCAGCCTGGGCAACATAGCGAGACCTTGCCTTTATGAAAAATTAGGTGAGCATGGTGGTGTACACCTGTAGTCCCAGCTACACGGGAGGCTGAGGTGGAAGGATTTCCTGAGCCCACGAGGTTGAGGCTATGGTAACCTGTGATTGTCATTGCACTCCAGCATGGGCAACAGAGTGAGAACCCAACCCCCCCCCAAAAAAAATTGAAAAGAGACACTTCTTTGCAAAAGTACAGTCAACTAATGACCTTTCATTCTCAAGTATTTTGTAATTAGCATCATTGGGTAGTGTCCGCAGGAGTCTTCATTGTGGGGAACTTGAGGATGAAATGAATCTGAAGTTGCATTTCTGTGTAACAGCATCATTTTGTTTAATTTAGACCCCACATGTTTATTGATCATCTATTCCATTCCAGGCAGGATTAAGGATCCATTCTACAATAGGGAGATGAAAATGCTAACAAAATATTTTCAGCTGCAGCAGTTTTGTTCTGTGTTCTACAATATGGTTGTGTCTTGTACCTTTTTCCTTTGTGGCACGACTAAACTTTCCAAGTACTTTTAAAGCAAGAAATGGTCTGTATGTAGGTGGAAATATTCAGGCTGGATAAATTAGGAGGCAAGTTCAGGTCAGAATCACTAGGGCCTGTTCTGTCTTTCTCTCCCTGCCTCTCAGAAAGGCAGCTTTGTATATTCTCCATTCAGTGAACACAGGCTGATAACTACCTCTCTAACCACACTTGTGAAAGACTAGATTTGTTTTCTTTTTTGTTTTCCAACCCTGACAGAGCAATGCTTGTATAAAATACAATGCAAATGAATTACTAGGAAAAATTGGTTTGTGTTTTGTGTGCCTTTATTTCATCTATTGTTAGAGTTACCAGACACAAAATTTCTCAGTCAAGTTGCTGTGTTCCAAAAGGTTACTACTCTGTGTCTATACTTCATTGCAGACTAGGACCACAATTTGAGGAGCACTGCAATATAGAATGTGTTGCTAAATGCTGATTCCTTTGAATTCCCTGTGTTTGTATTGTTCATCAGCTATATATTTCTAGCACAGGCTAATGTTACATAGTTTCTTCAGTTATGTAGTTTCTTTAATCATTGGTATATGAGAGGGAACCCCAAAAAACCAGAATCTTTTTGGAGGGCGGGCCCTTGTAGTACAGGCTTCCTCCACTAGGTGAGTGTTCTAGGAACACATCAGCATCAGTGTGACCGGCTAGCACTGTTTGAGAGGCTGCATTCATCTTCTGTGAATTTTTTTTTTTAACAGATTATTTTAATGCATTTGCCCAATTCATGATGGATGTTTTACAAGCACACCTGCCCACACTGTCCTGAGTGTTCAGCACTTTTTGACCAAAAATAGCATGATGCTCGTGTCCCACCCTCCCTATTCACCTAATTTTGTCCTGAGCAACTTTTTCTTTGTTTTCTCACATGAAGAGTCCTCAAAGGGAAATGTTTTGCCGCTATGGAAGAGGTGAAACAAAAACTATCAGGAACACTAAAAGGCATCAAAATTGATACGTTCAAAAACTGAGCTTTAGAAAAAAGCCTCTCGATAGGTGTATTGCCTCAAATGAAGAGTACTTTGAAGGTGACTGAAGTTTAAACCTGTAAGAAATGCACAATTTTATTTTTATTTTAAAGATGTGGGGTCAATTCAGGATTAGGTATACAACTGGTCATTGTACAGGTAAAGTTTGGGCCTCACTTTGGTCCCCGCTTTGCCTGGTTTCAGATCAGGTACTCTTATTGATGCTGTGTCTTGCCCCCGCCACCCCCACCCCAGTGGTATCCCACTGCTGTCAATCAATTCCTTTCTTAAAGTATTAGAAATACACAATTTTGATAGGTAGATTGTTTTTTGGACCTCCCCTCCTATATGTTAAAAAATGATTATATGACTCGTTAAAAAATAAAGATTATTAACTAAATTTAAAAAAATGCTACCTTGGTCAGGCACGATGACTCACGCCTATAATCCTAGCACTTTGGGAGGCCGAGGTAAGAGGACTGCCTGAGCCCAAGGGTTCGAGACCAGCCTGAGCAACTTGGCAAGACCTCATCTCTACAATAAATCAAAAAAATAGCCAGGTGTGATGGCACATGCCTGTAATTCCAGCTACATGGAAGGCTGAGGTAGAAGGATCACCTGGGGTCAAGGCTGGGATGGCCATGAGCATGCCACTGCACTCCAGCCTGGGAGATAGAGTGAGACTCCATCTCAAAAAAGGAAAAAAAAGTGCTACCTTGAATGTACTGCCTTTCAGTTCTTGGGTTAGGCTTGTGTGTGTCCTAAACTTCTGAGTTTTGTGAGGCTCTAATATTCATAGTATTATGAGTATTAATTGTATTGTTAATATTCAGTGTTCAGTACTCACTAGAGACCTATTTCTTATTTTCTCATGCCTTATTTTCATACTCTCACACTCAACCTCAGTTAAGTTAAACACAAGATAAAATAAAGGAAATATATTTTTATTGTCTTTTTAAAGGATATAAAAACACTTTCCCTCTCCTTTCTAGGACAGAGGAGGGGTTTCCAGACTCCTGATTCATAAGGCTCGTGAATATTTTATCCTGTTTTGTTTTTTTTAAAGAGGTATGTGTATATTTGAACGTTTGATCACTCTGCTTCTCATTCACTGAAGGAAGAGAATGTTCAAAGAGTTTAATGCAACAGTCATGTCAGAGGGCTCCTGTTCTGAAGCAGGAGATGTGATTTGATCCTATCTGGGTAGCCTTCTGTCTGTTTTGGCAAGGAATGAGTTAAAGAGACTTCTTTGAACCTGATGTGTGGACTCACACCCTGCTGACTCCAAGGTGTGTTTGCTACACCCTGTTTTACTCTTGACAGACTACTTCTGGCCTGTTTAACTGGTGAAGGTTGTTTTAATTTGGTGTGGTGGAGCCTGTACCTGGTACCCTGGTGAGCCTGTGCTCAGCGTTGCCATATGTAAAGTCGTGCTGTCCATTGAGGGGGTTACTTGCATGGAGCGGGTTCTGTTCTCTGTTTCCCACCAGTTTTCAATTTGTTACCTTTTCCTGAGGACTGAGCAAAACGTAGGTCATATATTTGGGTTTTGGACAGACTGTTTATTTGGGGATCATTCATTCTGGAGTTAGTTTTGAGATCCGGGTCCTTGTGGATTTTGCTTTCCTAATGGATTGAGATGGCAGACAGAGCGAAGAGGAAACCCACAAGAACTTATTACTCTTTTTCTGGGGCCTCGCGGAAGGATTCTGTGAAGGCGCTGAGGTTTTCAAGGTCACTGAACCTCAAAAGAGTCACTTCAGAAATCAGCAAAAGGCAGGTTGGTACAGAAATTTCTGACCCTTAAAATTTTTTTCTTTTCTTTTTTTTGTAGTTGAAAATAATGCTTTTGCTTTGTGTTCATTCCTTAATTCGCCTTTGAAAACATTTCTTGATTAATTTTTGAACATTTTTCTATGGTTTTAGAATCATACTGATATTTCTTGTGCTATCAATCCATTTGTGGATGTTTATTATTTGTTAGTGGGTATGTTTATTTATTAAAGGGTTTAAATTACTGTGTCACAGTTGTAATGCTAGCAGAAGATTCTGATAACTAATAATGAAATCTGCTACTAAAATATGGTTTTAATAAAGACCCCATGTAACCCAGACATCTCACTAAGAGGATTAGTTGACTGTTGTGCATCAACAAAAGATTTGAATACAAGCAAATTAATGTTCATATAATTTCATAGAAAAAGTGTTCCAGAGGATTGTTTGGAATTAGATTATTTTTTCCTAAAGAGTACTTTGAAGCTACTGAATAGAAGTATGAATGATATGTACTTTAGGTTGTTTGAATAATATATACATATCTTTTAACAGTATTGTGTATTAAGAATTAAAGATTCAGCCGGGCTCGGTGGCTCAGCCTGTAATCCCGCACTTTGGGAGGCTGAGATGAGTGAATTGCCTGAGCCTACGGGTTCGAGACCTGCCTGGGCAACTTGGCGAGACCTCATCTCTACAATAAATCAAAAAAATTAGCCGGGCATGGTAGTGCGTTCCTGTAGTTCCAGCTACGCGGAATGCTGAGGTGGAAGGATCGTTGGAGCCCAGCAGGTTGATGCTGCGGTGGCCGGGAGCATGCCACTGCACTCCAGTCTGGGCGACAGAGTGAGACTCCAACTCAAAAAAAAAAAAAAAATTAAAATTAAAGATTCTTTTTCTTGATGTTTATATTCTTGGAACTAGTTTGTATATACAAAACAGCAATAATAGGAAAAAAGTAAAAACAACCCCACACACACATTGTGACAATTCTTCCCCTTGATACTTGATACTTTGTTGTTGGATGATTGCCATGGGTTATGTATGCCCCCCAGTGGTCTTTTTTTAGAAAGATTGTTTTTGAGTTGTGAAATCATTGAAAGTTTGTCATGCTGTGCGTGTCCCTACAGGAAGAGTGGTGGTTTCCATATTATAGACAAATGCTTCAGAACGATTTTCCTCTTCTTACAAATTCAGCTCTAGTAAGTGATACTGACTCTGACCAGTTTATGCACTATCTCTTAATGATTATAGAAGTGGACTCTTACAATTAATATATACCATCAGTTTCTATGCTTATTTTGCTTGTCACATGTCTGCTAAATCTTGAGTAGTTCAGTTTCATCTTCTTTCCAATATTTTTCCTATTGTCATGGAGAACATAGACATATTGAAAATAAATCAAATTTGAGACATTCTAAATCTCTATTTCATAAATAATATATTCCCTACAGTAGAAATTACCACCATAATAGAGGTTTGTTGATAAAGAATTTTCAGTGTTCCCGAGTTATTTCCATGCAATAATGTTTTGTTCAGATTATTGTAATTTGAGTAAAGACAAGGAGTAAAACCTGTTTTTAAGAAATTCAACCTTCTGTATAGAGTGTGCAGAAAGTAACACCAGAGACGCACGAGGAAATTAAGGTCCTGTCTGAAAGTGTTGTTGTTGATTCAGCTGGCAAAATCTCTTTCCTCTTGAAGGAGCAGAATTTAAAACTATGCTTGAACCAGAGGGTGGTGGCCTAGATGTTGGCATTTGAGATTCAAGAGTTTAAATATGAGTGTCCTATGTCGGCACTAAGCATTCCATGGCATTGTTTATAGAAGCAGGGTGTTGACCTGGAGAGCTTTGCCAAAGTCCAATTGGTTTAATTAAATTCTGCTGAGCATTTCTAACTTCCTGCCCTACCCAAAGTGCTTCTAATTGCTTGTAGTTCCAGTGGTGGTAATAATAATTATGGTGTTCTGCTCTTGTAAACATGCCTTTAAATTATTAAGTTCCAAGCTGTCAGGTAAGATGGCATTACTTTTTTATCTTAGAGATGCAATGTGGCCTTTAGAGGATGTGTGGATGGGGACATTGGTGGCGTGGGTGAAGAGCTCATCTTGTCCTCTTGCACAAAGATCCTAGGTGATCATGTTTATGACAATATGGAAGGAACAATGATGGAAAGGGAAGACTTTTTATTTCCCCTGTCAAGCAAGAGACATTACCTCTTTAGAGCAGTCTGTTTCCCTGCTAGAAGCCAACATGTGACATTTAAGCAGCTATGTCATTTTTTTTTTTTTTTTGGAGTTGGAGTCTCACTCTGTCACCTAGACTAGAGTGCAGTGGCCACTCCCGGCCACCGCAGCCTCGACCTGCTGGGCTCTGGTGATCCTTCCGCCTCAGCCTTCCAAGTAGCTGGAACTACAGGTGTGTGCTACCACGCCTGGCTAATTTTTGATTTATTGTAGAGATGAGGTCTCGTCAAGTTTCCCAGGCGGGTCTCGAGCCCGCGGTCTGAGGCAATCCACTCACCTCGGCCTCCCAAAGTGCTGGGATTACAGACTGAGCCACTGAGTCCGGCTTGTCATTTTGGTTTTGTGCATCACTTTGTCTGAGGTCAGATTTTCATAGAGAACATAGATTTTATAGCTTTTTTTTTGAGTTGAGGTCTCACTCTGTCATCTAGGCTGGAGTGCCCTGGCATGATCATGAGAGTCACAGCTCACAGCAGCTTCAACCTGCTGGGCTTAGGTGATCCTTCTGCCTCAGCCTCCCAAGTAGCTGAGACTATTGGTGCATGCCACCATGTCTGGCTAATGTTTGATTTTTTTTATAGAGACAAGGTCTTGCTGTTTCCTAGGCTGGTCTTGAACTCCTGGGCTCAAGCAATCCTCCTAATCAGGCCTCCCAAATTGCTGGGATTATAGGTGTGAGTCACCATGCCCAGTCTAGGTTTTATTTTTTTAATGTTAATTTTTTTTTTTTTGAGTTTGGGGTCTCACTCTGTCCTAGGCTGGAGTGCAGTGGTACAATCATGGCTCATCACAACCTTGGCCTCCTGGGCTCAAGCAATCCTTCTGCCTCTGCCTCTTGAGTAGGTGAGACAACAAGTGAGTGCCCCCACACCCACCTTATTTATTTTATTTTATTTTATTTTTTGGTAGAAATGAGGTCTTGCTATGTTGCCCAGGCTGGTCTCAAACTCCTGGGCTCAATCAGTCCTTCTGCCTTGGCCTCCCGAAGTGCTGAGACTACAGGCATGAACTTTTGTGCCTGTTCAAAAGCATAGGTTATTGTTTTGTATGCTTTTTTAGGGGGAGAGGGATGTACTTAGAACAAGAGGTTTGTCTGAGATTTGTCAGGAGAACTAAAATCATTCATTGAATGGAAAAAAACCCAAGAGACGCTGAAATATATATTGAACAGTTTTCTGGACTCACTAGGTGCGGGGTTCCATTTATAGCTCTACAATTGAAATCCCTGCCTCCGCAAAAGCAGAATATGATATATATATATTTGAGTTGGAGTCTCACTCTGTCACCCAGACCGGAGTGCAGTGGCTGCTCCTGGCCACCGCAGCCTCGACCTGCTGGACTCCGGCGATCCTTCTGCCTCAGCCTTCCAAGTAGCTGGAATTACAGGCACGCACTACCACGCCCGGCTGATTTTTTGATTTATTGTAGAGGTGAGGTCTCATCAAGTTGCCCAGGAAGGTCTTGAACCCGCGGGCTCAGACAATTCACTCACCTCAGCCTCCCAAGGCGCGGGATTACAGGCTGAGCCACCGAGCCCGGCTAGAATATGATTTTTGAAGTAAGTGGTTGGAATTCATGCCTCTGGTTGCATGCATGGTCCCAGTGCATAGGCTTCAATGACTGACTTTGATACCTAGATTATGGTTGTTGATCTATATATCTGAGTCTGTTACTGGCTCCTACATCTCCATTAGCTAGAAAATCACAATCTAGATGTAGAAGTAAGCAGAATGATACATTCTGACAAGATTGCTCAGCAGTGGAGAAACAATGTTGCTAAAGCTCAGAAAATTAGATTGTTTCCTAAAACCAAAACTAAAACAAAAAAACCCTTAGACGTTAGAGATACAGTTTATAGTTTTTCATTTAAAGAGATTTCCTTTCAAAGAAGTGTAAATAAAGGTCACAGCTCAAAATAATGCTGCCTTCATCTTGCAAGGTCTTTTAAGTAATTGTTTTGAATCCCCTTGATTCAAAAGGTAAGAAGCAAAGGAAATTGGATGGATTTTGTATTTAAACAATCTAGAGATTTGTAGTATCTATTATGTGTATGTACATATGTAAAGACAATGTACTAAGGGGTGTAGTCTTATAATTTTTATGTTCCACTAAAAGCAGCATGTGGTAGAATAATAATCAAAGGAACTTTAGTTCTGTACACACTGAATTGTATGTTTAGACCAATCATTCTCTCCGCAATAGACAACACCACTTCTTGTTAGTGAGACAGCGCAGGTACATCCAGGATAATTTGAAGTACAGCGTTGTTTATTGTAACATATTAGGACATACACATATCCTGGTTAAGCGCTGTGTTAGAAAGCTACTTGTGTAGAATGTTTAGCAAATGAGGAATTATAACTCTTCTCCTTTTTAAAAAGTGGTTGTAATCTAGGCTGCCCTCTCCCTCTCCCACCACCACCTCCAAATGAGAGAATGACTTTGATTTCTCATTAGAATGTATATGTGTGGGTACCTTACAAGAGTGTTTTTCTTCATTACCAGAGTAGTTTCCAAATCATAGTAAAAAAGGTGATGCAGGCCATTAATGCCATCCAGACCTCAAGGAGTAATGTGTACCTCATAAGTTCTGTGATATTATTCTGCTGTGTAAATATGAAAAGATCACAGGATCTGATTTCTTGTTCTTTTTGTGTTGTGAAAATTGTGTGTTCTTGCTTCTTGAGTAGCCCTCATTAGTAAGAAGCTCCTAATCTTAAATACCATTCATATTTTCAAGGTTACTTTATAATTTTTAAAATATTAAGTGTAGCTTTACTCTATGTAATTACGTGAAACTGTACATTATTGTAGTACTCAGGATATTAATTTAAAAAAAAACTATGGTTTCCTACTCTCTCTATGACCAATAAGCTTTCTTCCAAGAACATGCTATACCTAGATTGAGAGAGTTCTCATTTGGATTGAAGCAGGATCTCCCTGATTATTTTAAAAGAAATATTGTGCAGGGGGTTGGGCATTAATTGTACTCCTCAGGTCTCCATTGACATTTCTTTGTTAAGATGGTTTGGTCTAAAATGGAAGCCATGTTTAAAGCAGGCTGGGATAACCTTGGATTTAAGAATGGAATATTCTAGAGCATTGAATACCTAGATATTAAAGGAAAAAGCAGTATATGTAGGTTAAAGGGAGGATAGAATTTATCATCCTAGAACTATTAAACAAAATAAAGAAAAAAAAAAGGCCACTGCACATAATTCAGTCAAGTAAGAATCAAGCAAGTCCAAGGCCTTTAAGGACTATTCTTATTGACATTCTTTATTCCAGATAGAAATCTTGCCTTCTCGTAATCCTAAGTGAAGCAGGCATCAGATGCCAAACTGCAGAAGGGCCAGCATGGAACCAATGCTTATTTTTAAGAAAAAACTAAGGTCACATAGTTGGAGGATTATTCCATGTTTAAAAAAGACAGGAGTTCTTCTACAGAGAGTATGTTTATTAGAACACAGTGGATTATAGTGCATTTGAACTTAGGGAATACAGTGCATAATAGGAATTGTTGGTTATTGAGGACATATTTCTGTAAGATTAAAACAGATGTGGACACATGGCTGCTTGGTGGGAGGGAGGGTGCTTAGCTGGAGGCAGATTTTTTTGGTTTACCTTTTTGGGTTGTGAACTTACTATGCTGTAATTTATGTTAATTTGTGCTTTACAAATCTTGTGTTGTGCTTGATCATAAGGGTGGGTGAGAATAGTGAAAATATGCACAAATAATGATGCTCATGGTGAAAGGGGGAGAGAGGTCGTTCTTTTGAATAAAGCCCACGCAACTCACCCCAGTTTTTGTGTGATATGGCGAGCCTAGAGTTGTGTCTTTAGAACTACAAAACATGTTTTTGAAATTCATGGCCTACTTTTTTTTTCACCTGAGGAATGATACTTCTGCATTCTTAACAGAGGTACAAATTGTGCTGCTCATGCTGATCTTTGCAATTGATGAAACAATTGACATGAGCTTTTAAAAGAATCACTTCTCTTAGATTCGGAAATACACATGATCTTATTTTTATTTTGACAGGCATGTTGCCCTTTTGGTTTCCACTCACCCTGATATCTGCATTGATCTTGTAGCATTATATGGCACTGGCAGCTCCTTCATTTTTTTTTTGATTTTAGTTTTCTTCTGGAGTTAGAAATACTGTGTCTATTATTATGATACACATGGTAAAGTTTTTTTTAGTTTTTTTTAACCACTATATTTCAATATGAAGTACCAAACAACTTAAAAAATTTTTTAAAAGAATTAGGGTCTGAACATTGTGGAATACATGAATGTATTACATCTCTCTGTACATTTGAGTTCCCTGGTTCAAAACTATTTCTTAAAAGCAAGAGGCAGTGAACTACTTCCTTACCCTGCATCTTCCCCCTCACAGGGACCATGACTGTGCAACAGAAATAATACATGCTGGCAAAAGCCAACAGCTGCTGTCTTAGGCCATATACGTTGCAGCCTGAACGCTTTCTTCTTTTGGTTTGAAGACTGGAATTCTTACTGCCAGCTTCAGTAGTTTCTGCAAAAGTAGCCACTGACAGGTGCCCTTCATCTACGTGGCCAGCTGCTTCCTCATCTGATGATTCTGGAATTGGTGTGGTCTCGATTTAGTAGAACTAGATGGCTGCCCAAGTATTGTTAAAGTAACCGGTTGTAAAATGAAGACATAGAAATATGTTCTTGCTTTTTGGTGAAGTCCAGTTATACCCAACTTTAGGTTGCTAATGGTCTCTGTTTTTTCACTGTTTATCACCTAAAAACAAAGTTGAAAGCATAAACAAAACAACCACAGTTTCTCTTTGATCAAGTGTGGAGGTTGCAATTTTGGAGTTGGATTGGATCCAGAATTTTTTTTAGCTTGATTTGATTTGAGATATCATTTAATCTAAGAATTCTTAGCTGTGGTTGCCCTAGATTCTTACAGATAATCTAGAACATGCATACACTCACACATACATCCCACCTCTCTGATGCCCAGAAAACACTCAGTATTTGCTAGATCAAATCTCCACTGGTGGTGGGAAGGTTGGGGACTGATTGGGTTCCCACACTCCCTCTCTCAAAGGTTCCCAAAATGAGTCTGGCTTAAAGCACTGAGCATTGCCAGGTGAAGGAACAGGTTTGGAGAGGTCAGGTGACTTGCTGAAGATGATAGAACTACCTACTGGCAGATTTGAGAAGGACCCCAGTGGCAGTTGAACATTTTACCTGTGTCCATTCTTATAAGAAATTAGAAGCACTGTGGCTCAGAGGCCTGTGAACACCACCTGCCTGAGAACCGCTGGCAGTTTGGTGAGCCAGCAGACGCATGCTGGCTGATTTTCAGGTGTCAACTGTCGCGAAGTTGTCCACTATGTTCTCAGGCAGGCGAAGAAACATCTGTGACTGCATGGGGGTGACTGTGTATGGAGACAGGAGTCTGGCCACTAACTGCTGCTCAGATTCCCAGCCCCAAAATGGGCTCTATCAGCAATCACAGCACAGGCAAGCTGCCTTTCTTTGTGTCAAAATGTAAGTCAGTATGAAAGTTTCTAGTGCTGTTCCTAATTAAAGATCTCTGAACCCTTCTAACATATAGCATGACTGTATTCATAACAGTCATTCTCTGGTTACCTAACTTTGGATAGCTTTTTTCAGTGTTAGTGTTTGAGATAGATACAAAAGTAGCTTGATCATTGAGTGTATATTCTTATTCTTCCTAGTAGAGTTTTGCTTTTATCATAGAATTGAAAGCCTCATTATTAATAATGACTTTGGAATATGTTTTGGCACCTGTATTTGTAGACCATCTGAGGTGTCAGATTCCTTAGATAAAAATTTTCTTAAAAATCACCTTTGATGCTGTTAGAACATTCAGAACATCAAAATGGGAAAACAGGCATTTGGGGAAAGATCCCATTCCTTTTCACTAGTTTCAAGCTAATTATAGCCTCTGTCTCTCTTACAAGGCATACTTTTGTTAGTACAGGTTTTTTTCATCTTTTTTCTCTCTCCTTTGTTATATTGACTGCTATATCCCCAATACCTAGACCAATGCCTGGCATGTAGGAAGCACCTGATAAGCATTTGTCAAATGGATGGATGAAATGAGCACCCAAACTATCTTAACCTTGAGAACTTCCTATTGGGCAAATGTGTTTCTTCTTCTTTTGCTTATCCTTGAATATTAAATACTTACTATTGGATGTAAGTATAACTTTAGCAAGGCGGCTTTGAGGTGCTGTCTTCTAGTGGTATTTGAGGACATTTCTATTGTGGGATCGCAGTAAGGACATTCTCTAAAGCCAGGTTTGGAGAAAGAGAGTTATCTGTTTTCCTTCTTCTCTCAGCTCTTCCTGGAGTTGAACCCTCTTGAAGCTACTCAAACGGATGTGAACTGTACTTAGACACTGACCTGGTTTAGACCTTTCATGGGGCGTAGTCCCAACAATGCAGTTACACTGAGCCGGTGAGCCCAGATAGGAGTACCTGCAACATTCCACTGTAGGTGATTCTGTGATGGAACAAGAAGGGTTCTCCAGAGAAAGGTATTTTTATGCTCATGAAAAAAAGGACTTTTTTGATGAGACCAGGAAATTTGCTGAGCTATTATGATAAGGTCAAGACATTTACCTGAAATGAGGTTTGTCTAGGCACAGTCCTGGATGGAGCCTCTGTGCTTTTTGTTTGTAGTCGTGGTAGGGGAGGAATGGTTTGTTGCTGAGTGGTTTTCTTGCCTTGAGTCTGTGAAGAAGTAGCAGTTACTCTTTTGGTTATCTTTCTATTGTAAACTTCTCAGGCCATCTGGGGCAAGTCCACATCCATCTTCAGTCCATCCAGGAAAGTCAAGGATGAGGAGTCGTGGCACCATTAATGCATACTGCTTTTCCTCCTCCTCCTACTCCCTCTTGTTACTATGACTTTACAACATTCAAGCAGTAGGTAATTTCTCTTTCAGACCCCACAAATGAGAACAGAGCTTATTATGATGTGTTAAGTTTAATAAAATCATCACAATATTATCAGTATTTCCTGTGGAGTTTAAAAATAAACATTAGCCTCAGTGGCTGATATTTACATTTGCTTAATTTTACCATGCCTGCCCAGGCTGGGCATTTGGCTGTCAGTCTTTGGGCAGGTCCTATTAGGTTGACTGAAAAGACAAGTTTGTCTCACATCAGTCTTATATGAGTACTTCATGGCTTAGAATCATCTAGCAAATATTTTTCAAATATGGCTAGATAAAAAATCATCTTGAATCATTGTGCATTTTTTAGTGTCAAAGACTGTCAAATAAAATCTTTTTTTTTTTTTTCATAATCTTCTCATGGTTCAGTGATGAAGAAGCAACAGATAGTCTGCTTGTCACCTGCTGTTGGTCTGGCCATAGTAAATGCCACTGCAAAGCAAGGCACAATTGGTCTTCCCACCAGCAGCCTCTGGGTTGCTGTAGATGTTGATAACTGTGTTTTATGAAACACAGCAGAGTGACACTTGGAGTTTAGTCTATTCTTCCTTTGGAAATGGAACTTTTATTTTTTACTGATCAGCATTACTTTACTAGAAAGAGATCACTCTTTGCTATCTACCTAGATTTGCCCCCGATGATTTGGTCATTTTAATGTTTGGACTTCCAAACAGACTTCTCAACACATGTGTCAATAATCATGTTATGAGCTAGCTATTTATAATGAGGTTTAGGATGTTTCTGAAAGGTCTTGGGGGAGGGGGAGGTGAGATGTGGAGAGTGTGGTTTGCAAATCAAGGACTGGCTTCAAATGTGGTCCAAACAGGATCTGGTTCCAAGTTTCAGGCTTTCCTTTTTGGTTCTGTCAGTCCTATATGGTGTGTGCATGCCCTACTCCCTTCCTGCCTGTAAGGATGAAGGGAGGTGAATGAGCCCAGAAGTGGAAGTGCAGCAAATGAGGAGTCCTTTGCCAGCTCCTGGAAGATGATAAGGATAAACCCAAGTATCCAGTGATGCACTTGGATTGTTGTTGAGTAGTTCCTATAGTGCCACCTAGAGGTGAAGGGAAATGCTGACTTAATTTTTGAGCTTTTAGATGACTTTGTATTGTATCATGAAAGAATCAGTAGTGACTGGAATCAGATCAGTTTCTTGCTATTCAATCAGCCACGGAATTAGTCAATATATATGGCCTGAATATACATGTTAGAGTTAAAAAAAATTGCTGCCTCAGTAATGTACCTTCTATACTTCAGCTAAGATTATTTTGCTTTTTAGAATTGGGCTCAGTCTAGTGATAAAGAAATCAAGTAGTTCATGAGAATTTCTTTTTTCAGTATGATCATCCCCAAACTTGTTTGGCTTGCTGTGCCTATTTTGATAAAGACATCCTGGAAATCTTCATTATTAATGCTTACAGTTTTGTATTAGGCACAGAATGCTAGGCAAGTTTTCTTTTTAACTAAAAAAAACCAAAAAAGTTTCCTCGTAATTGTTTTACTTATGTTGCCCCTTCTCAGTAGGTTGCCTTTCCTGAAAGATGTTCATTTTCTTCCTGGGGGCGTTCCCCCCCATCTCTCTCTCTCTCCCTCTCTCGTACTATCTACCAATTCTCTTTAAGCCATTACAGAAGAGTAGGATAGGGTGTGCCTCAGAGGAAGTCACTCAGTATTCCACACACCCGGACTTGCTTGGGTGTACCTCGTACCTCCTGACAGCTGTGTCTGAAATGACAGACTGCAGCAGCCACTTATTTTGCTAAGAAAAAGGGTTTGATTGCATTCACTATTGATGTTGACACTGTCATAACCAAATATATATATATATATATATATATATATATATATATATATATATATATTTTTTTTTTTTTTTGAGTTGGATTCTCACTCTGTTGCCCAGACTGGAGTGCAGTGGCTGCTTCCAGCCACCACAGCCTCTACCTGCTGGGCTCCGGTGATCCTTCCGCCTCGCCTTCCGAGTAACCGGAATTACAGGTGCACGCTACCACACCCGGCTAATTTTTTGATTTATTGTAGAGATGAGGTCTTGCCTGCCCAGGCGGGTCTTGAACCCGTGAGCTCAGGCAATCCACTCACCTCAGCCTCCCAAAGGCGCCGGATTACAGGCTGAGCCACCGAGCCTGGCTATAACAAAATATATTAAAAGAAACTATTTTGGGGAAAAGAAGAGGGGGAGAAATGAAAAGTTTTGTGGATGGAGAGAAGACCGGCATACCTTCAAGTGTCTGATGTGTCTGGGACCTCTCGAGTGCTGGACCCGTCCTTGGGGAGTCAGTCCCCATGTTCAGTGTGCCTTTGACAGATCCATCTTTGTCTCAAACTCAGTGCTAGAAAGTAGAGAAAGATGGAGCATTTTGAAAATGAGGAAAATTGATTAAAGGGCCCACCAGTTCATTTTAGCCGCTGTGAGATACCAGCCGAGGAGCTGTCTGAGCCCCCTTTTAAAGAAAGTGAGCACAGGCAAAATTTGTCATTCCCCTGACAAGTGTCTGAGTGGCTCCCTGCCCCTTAGTAGCCTTCACACTTAGGCCTGCTGGTCAAAGGAGCGGAATCTGACCCTGTCCCCAGGGTGCTTATCTGTGGGATCTGCCTGTGGGTGGGATCTTCTTCCTAGCAGGACATCCAGGATGAAAGTGGACCTCTTTATTGCACTGTTCTTTGATAAGAAACCTTTATCTGATGTTAACTGGACAAAATGCCTCACCTTCCAGGGTCAGTCTGAAGGTCAGTCTCCTTTCATGTCTGGGCAGTCCATTTCTTGGCAGCATTGCCCAAGCTGTGATAACAGCCCTGATCTCTGTGATTCTTTCATTGTAGATCACTGAGTCGGAATGAAGGCCTGTTGATGGAAGGATCCTAATCCAGGACCAATTTAGATCAACCATAGATCAGGCCTGTGGTTTCTCCTTTCCCTGTTACTCTCTGCAGAGAAGATTAGGCTATGATAATAGCTGTTACTTCCCGTTCCCACCTTTCATAGGCTTTGCCTTCATTTTTCTATCACCGATTGACTTTGTATAGCTTAACCAAAGTGATGGTTAGCCAACTCTACACTTTCATCAAATGCTAGCAGTGTGGGGAAAAAAGAAACCTTAATCAGGCTAGTTTAATAAAAAAAAAAAAGTCTGACGTTTGCACTATATGAATGTTCCCAGTCACTTTATTTGTACATTTGTTTTAGGATTGTTGGAAGTAGGTATTGTTTCACACTAAGCTGTTCCTTTATTAATTATAGATGAGTTAACTTTGTCAGCATGTTAGGTACATGAAATGCATCTTTTTGCCCCTTGTTTCTCAAGTAGAGTAATTATGGCTTCAATTAAAAGTCGTTTTTTACTCAAGAGTCCCACTATGTCCTGAGGGCTATGTTATGGAAAAAGTTGAAAATGTCTTTATTACGTGGAATCCTCCTGCTATCTCTGCCAGACCAATTAATCATAATCCTAGTCCTTCTGCCACGTGGAAAAAGTGAAGTTAATGTGTAAAAGAATGTCTGTTGTCAGTTCAACTTGAAAAAGGTACATTTATTTAAATTACTAGCTCATCATCTCAGTAGACTCAGTTCTTCGGTGCCAGCATTCGATAGGAAGGGTCAATTGGAACACGGCCAAACAATTTGTAATAGGACTCAGTATATCTATGTGATGGTTTCAAAGAATTCTCCAGTATGGGAAGTGCTGAGCATAGTGTCTGTGGAATGACTTGGTTCCCAGCGTCTTGCTGCATGGGAATAGCTGTCACATTTGGTGCTGACTGAGTTTGGTGTTGGTCTGGCCAAGGTGTGCCTGAGGGTGGCTGAGCCCACATTGACCCAGGGCCTTGTCTGTCTGCATATGAGTTGGTGGGGCACATGGGGCAGTGAGTGGATGGCAGATGCACCTTGTTCTCACATGCATCTTCATTGTGCTTCATTTTGTGTGCATTTTGTGTGCATTTCAGCCCCTGCAAGATCAGAGTTGCTGTGTCTGGTGGGGCACAGCAGGCCTGGAAGAAGCAATTTGCATCTGCTTAAGCTCCTCTGAAAATACCCCCATGTTTAAGATGTACTCTGTGTTCTAAAATTTTATTCTAAGTTTAGAGAAAAATATTCATATATAACATAGGCATTTATGTATATATTATGTATGGCTCAGCCAAACTTCTGTCCTGTAAAAAGTCTTAATTAAAATCAAAGAAACCTTTAGAAATTAGTTTTAAATCAGAAAACTGGCCAGGCACAGTGGCTCACGCCTGTAATCCCCTTGTTTTTGAAGACTGAGATGAGAGGATCAGTTGAGGTCAAGAGACCAGCCTGCACAATAGAGTAAGATACCATCTCAAAAAAAAAAAAAAAAAATTAAAAAAAAAAAAATTATCTGGGCATGATGAGTTTCTGTAATCCCACCTATTCAGGGAGGTTGAGGCAGGAGGATCTTTTGAGCCCAGGAGTTCAAGGCTGCAGTGAGGTATAATCACATCACTGCACTCCAGCCTGGGCAACAGAGCAAGACCCTGTTTTGTGTGTGTGTGTGTGTGTGTGTGTGTGTGTGTGTGTGTGCGCGCGCGCGTGAGAGAGAGAGAGAGAGAGAGAGAGAGAGAGAGATAATATGAAGTTGTCTAGTTTGTGACTAGTATAAATAACCTTTGAATGGACTATTTCTAGGGAAGAACACACATGTATGGAAGCTATATGATAATGCCAATTTTAATAAAAAGATTGACCCAAAGTGTTTGGGTTTGTATTTTATAATCTCTAGATAGCATGACTTAGTCGTAAAGCATCTAACTTGACATATACCTTTGAGGGTCTAGGAAGAAGAGAAGTAAAGTTTTACTGAGTCTTGTAGTGATGAATGAATTAGAAATTAACAGTGTTTTCCTGAGTGGAGTTTGGTGATTTTTAAAGTGGAGTGATTTTCACCATACTTTTATATTAAAATTGTAAATTGATTCAAACAGTTTGGCAGGGGGATTAAAAGTGATCCAGACTTATACTTTAAGGAAAAGAATTATTATGTAAGCGACTATGTCTTGATTTAAACATTATTGTGTAGCATCCGGCATAATGCTATGAACTATTAAGAAATGACCTCTGGATACTGTAGCACAATAAGGGGCACTTTCTTTAAAACACTCCAGCCACATTTTTAAAAAAGTGAAAGAATGAAGCAACACTGGCAAAATATTAATAATTATTGCAGGTGAGTGAGAGATATATAGGGGTTCATGAAGTTATTTGCATTTGTGCAAGTTTGAAAAATTACATCATAAGCAAACTGAAAAGAATTTTTGTAGTTATATTTTTAAATACTGGAAAAAACCCTTGACATCTTTTTATGTGGCTCCCTTTTTTAATGCAAGATTCTCAGACTTGGATAGTGGGTATCGATTTGCCCTGTGTCCTAGAACTTGTTGGGCACAAAGTTTCCTGGGGTACAGATCTTCTGGTTCCTGCCTTGTGAAATGTGTCTGCTTTTTAGGATCAGATTCCTAGGGGTATGCACCATGCTAGTGCTTATATGTGCTGTTTTTTTTTTTTTGAGTTGGAGTCTCACTCTGTCACCCAGACTGGAGTGCAGTGGCCATTCCCGGCCACCGCAGCCTCGACCTGCTGGGCTCCGGCGATCCTTCCGCCTCAGCCTTCCAAGTAGCTGGAACTACAGGCACGCGCTACCACACCCGGCTAATTTTTTGATTTATTGTAGAGATGAGGTCTCACCAAATTGCCCAGGTGGGTCTCGACCCACAGGCTCAGGCAATCCACTCACCTCAGCCTCCCAAGGCACGGGATTACAGGCTGAGCCACCGCTATATGTGCTCTTTTATTGCATTGATATTTACCAGTAACATGCCTTTTGTGGGTGAATTCTAACCAGTAAAATTGTAGAAACTAAAATAGTTCAAATAATATATAAAAATTTAGCATCTCTTCTGTGAGTGTGCTTTACACATTTTAATATGCCTGATGACAGCTCTTGGGTGGTAGGTAGGTGCTTTGCAGTTTACCTGTTTACCCTGTTCCTTCTAGTAAATTCTCTGTTGTGACTTTTGTTCTCCTTCCTGGATCCTGACTGTACTTTTAGTGTCTATTAAATAATATTCACGAGTCAGCAAATTGAATAATAAAATAATTTGGGTAAATTTATTCTAAGTAATACTTTAATTTTAAATTTTACCTAGTTAGTGATTAGTACTAGCACATATTCACATCTTTGCCAAAAGGTATAAAACCCAAACACTTAAAAGAAATTTTTTTTGAATGATGCCACTTCTGTTTTGGATCCCCCCAAAAGTTGAAATAATGCCGAGAAGCAGACAGGTGGTGGCAGTGTGTTAATTTGTAAAATCTTATAGCTTTTGGGAAGGATGTGGAGCCAATTAAGAATAAATGTCTATCAGGTGATTTAAATGAAATCCAAGTGGACTTTTAGACTTTTTTTTTTTTAACAAAAATTTTCTCATCACCAAGTGAATTTCAGGCAGCCACCAACGCTGTTGTCTTCAATCCCAACTTTCTCTCACTTTTCACCCCAAGCTGTAAGGGGCCATGGGTTGCTGTTGGAAGCTGCTTGCTGTTGGCCTTCTTTTTCTTGTTTGTGCTGTTGCCCTTGCCCCAATGAGCCTGGGCATGATTTGCTGGAGTTTAGGATCAAAGTTTGCATCAGAATGTAATTCCGTGCAGAGTAAAGTGTAGAAGCTGCAGCAGCTTGGCTCTTCCTCCCTCCGGCACAGTTTTGAATGTTTAATAAAAGCCTGTCCCCTCCCCATGTGTTTTCACCGAGATGCACGCGTGCCTTCACTCCATGCTTTTGCAATTTTTATGTGGCATCTGTTCCCCAATTCACCAGCGCTAACAAGGCCTTCTATACGGATAGCTCTATGGACAGCAGGGAGCTGCTCCTGTCGGGTTCTGACTTCTCCTGTGGTCTTGAATTATTATTCATAATGTAAATTCTCTCTCAGTTCCCAGCATGTACATAATTAATGGAAAAGACTATCCAAGGAAGTTCGGCAGCCGCAAGTAGGTCACCATTACCAGATGTTTAATTATTGTCATTAGGACACATTCGGAGATACCTGATGAGCTTTCCAGAAGCATAACAATAAGCAAATCCCTCCAGATTTTGATGGGTTGGTTCTTTTGTATTGAACGATGATTAAAGCAATTCCAGGCACAGCGCTGGTGCCTTCTTCAGAACATCTTTATCATAAAAGGTAATAATTACGCTGCTCTCGATATGAAATACACGTCATCCTCCTTTTCATATGTCCCTTGATTTCCTGCAACTGTGCCAAGTTTTAATTAATGTGCTTCGATAGTATGAAAACTTGAGCATTGATAATTACATCTTTAGTAGCAATATTTAAACCTTTACCGACAATATATTTATCACTTAACATTTCCTGGAATGAAGGTCAGTTATCTGGAACTGAAATGTGTTCCAGATCGTTTTTGTTTTTTTTGTTTAATCTTGAAGGTTAGAAAAAAGAATAAAAATAGGAGAGACTGAGAGAAAGACCATTACTGTTACAAATTTTGTGGTTTGTGCAGGGTGGTGGTGGAAAATGAATTTGACAAAGGAAGGGAATTAAAAAAAAATTACACCTGTTTTTTGTCTTTCTTCAACCTCAAATTTGTATACCTTACAACATTTTGACATTTTGCTAATATGTGAAGGGCCATTTCCAAGCCATCCTTCTCACGTTTGTTTTTGAGTTTACACTGAAGAATACAATTTAAAAAAATCCTTTTGGTTTTTAAATTCAGTTCTGAGGAGCATAGGAAAACTCTATGTCTCCTGCTTTTGCTTCTTTCTCTCACTGCATCCCTCATTACTCTTAGCCTTTGTTCATTCCCATTCTTGTGACCAGAGTTTTGAAAAACCAAATTTCCCTTGTATCCAGCTAGTTTTAAGATGGACTCACTGGCTCCCCCTCGTGTCTACTCTCTGTGTTGTAGTCTCAAGGCTGGTTAAACAGCTTGTAAGGTAACTTTATTACTGTTTTAAGAACCCGACAGAGGCCATATTCTTTGGAGTTCTCATTCCTTCATTTATTTTCCTCTGCATTCTGCTTGCTTCTGCAGCACTGGTAGTGATGTCATGCACATTTCTCTTTCTCTCTCTCTCTTATGATGGGGGGGGGGGTGTGGGGGGTGGGAAACACAGGCCAGGGCAGTGCTTATTATGTTTTACAGATAAAAAACACAAAGAAATCAATGTGAGCTAATATACTAGAAAGATTTATAGGCAAACACTGTGTATTGTGGAAAAGCTAAGCAGAGGGCCCTAGAAGAGAAATTCACGTGAAGTCTTTATGTTACACACAGTTCAAACTCCACTTCCTAGAAATTTGTAATGGGTTGATACAGAGTTAAGTTTATTTTTCTTTTGAACAAGGCTCGTCTTCAAACTGTTCGTTTAATACAGGTAAGATTTCAGAGTGAGCATGTTAAAACACAGAAAAAGCCCCTTGATTTCATAAAGGAAATGGCTGTTTTCTTAACACGTTTGAATCGCAGCTATTGCTAAAGGTTGTGATATGCTGAATGAATGCTGGGGGGAGTGCTGGGCCCAGAACAAGCATCTGTCCTGTGCCCATCTGTCTTCATACTAGGACAGAGTACACGGTTATTTGTAAGTGTCTCATTTCATGGGTCTTACTATGAGGTAATAGTGCAGAAGGGGAAATGGACAACAGGTTTGTGCAGTCAGGGACAGATTGTGGTACTGGGAAGAAAAATTGAGGATCAATGCTTTGGTCATCAGTGGGCATGAAGGAGACCGTGGTTGTGGAAATGTGCAGCCTGTGTCTGTGTAGCAGCAGAGTCTAGAAGGTTGCTTGGGAGGAGCCACAGGATGGAAGATCCAGAAAGCCAAACATCAGAGCTGAATTTTGGTGTACAGTGAGATAGTAGGGTGCATATGGTATGGGACATAGAGAAATAAAATAGAAATAGAGCTCAAGCCTGTGATCCCAAGCAAGTGTGTTGGGAGGCTGAGGTGAGAGTATTGTTTGAGGCCAGGATTTCGAGACCAGTCTGGCAACATATTGAGACTCTGTCTCTACAAAAATAAAAATAATAAAGAGCATTAGCTGAGTGTGGGTGGTGCGGGCCTATAGTACCAGCTACTCAGAAGGCTGAAGTGGGAGGTTTACCTGAGCCCAGGAATTGGAGGCAGCAGTGAGCTATGATCACTCCACTGCACTCCAGCATGGTGGCAGAGCCCTTGCCTCCCACATTCAAAAGGGAGAAGTAGCTCATTCTGTGATTGGATTTGGTATGGAATTTGCCATAATTGGGCGGTGCAAGAGTTTTCTGAAACCACAGAGCTCGATTTTTCTTTCTTTCTTTCTTTTTTTGAATTGGAGACTCATTCTGTCACCCAGGCTGTAGTGCAGTGGCACGCTCATGGCTACCGCAGCCTTGACCTGCTGGGCTCAGGCAATCCTTTCTCCTCAGCCTTCCAAGTAGCTGGAACCACAGTTGTACACACCACCATGGCTAATTTTTTGTTTTATTGTAGAGACGATGTCTCGCCAAGTTGTCCAGGCTAGTTTCCAACCCCTGGGCTCAGGCAGTCCTCTCGCTTCCACCTCCTAAAGTGATGGGATTATGGGTGTAAGCTACCGCACTTTGTCATCTATTTTTGTTTTTCATTAGTAAAACTTGTGCTTTTCTATTAAGAGCCATAGATATTTTTTCATAGAAAGGCAGACAGTGCAGCTTAGATTCTAGAATGCAGAGTTTGGATTCCCTTGGCTTGGCTTTAAAGTCCAACCCTGCTATTTATTGGCTGTGTGGCCGTAGGCAGGTTATTTAATCTTTCAGTGCATTTGTAAAATGATGATAAATATTGTACCTCTTGCATCGGGTTATTGTGAAAACATTGTTGGTAAATGGTATCACCTTGTACATGTGAGTTATTATCATGGTCTTTTTTTTTTTTGTATGGGTAATTCTGTGAATAGTAATGTTGATGATACTTCTTTGAACTGTTTTTTTTTTTTTCCCACAATTTTACAGGCACCGAATGTGTTTATCTACACCTAATCCCCATTAGAGCCATACGGCCACAGTCATATTTTTATAAAGGTTGTCAGTTTATTAAAGCAATTAAAAAGACAAGGTGTGAATTATTCTGTTAACTCGAGCTTCTATGGTAATGTGAAATAATTTGTAAGCTTTCATTCTACCCTAAGTGGGTGGGCATGTCTGTGTCCATGGGAGCCAATGGTTCTGAGTCTAGCTTTCTCTCTTTATACCCTGTAATCGCTTCTTGAAGTAACCTAAGTCAGAGAGAGTAGACTCTTCCTTCACAGACCAGCTGCCCCTGTGGAAATGCTGAGGCAATCTCGGGGTCCTCTGGGGGGATGGTAAAAGGCAGAAATCTAGTCTTCGTGTACATTTTTTTTAAAGAGACAATATCTTGCTATGTCTTCAGGTGGAGTGCAGTGGCTATTCATAGGCACGATCATAGTACACAACAGTCTAACTCCTAGACTCAGGTGATGCTCCTATTTCAGCCTCTCAAGTGGCTGCAACCACAGGCACACAATACTACACCCAGCTAATTCCTCCCCCCAACCTCGACTATTTTTTAGAGGTAGGTCTCATTATATTGTTAAGGCTGATCTCTAATTCCAGGCCTCAAGTGATCCTCCTGCCTCAGCCTCCCAAAGTGCTGGGATTACAGGTGTGAACCACTGCGCCAGGCTTGGGCTCATTCTGTTCAAGAGTTGGAGGCCCAACTAGTCTCTGGGCTTTGTGTAGTGGGTGTGTGCTGAAGGGCTTGCCTAGTCAGCTGTCTTAGTTGGGTTTTCAAGGGTGCCTAGAAGACTGTTCTGACATCGGGTTTGAGTGGAGGTGAGCCCAAGGCTAGTCAGGACAGTTTGGGCTGTGCCCCTTCTTGAGGTTGGTGGGGACACGCATACCTGGCTGGTGGGTGAGAGGGAGATTGACCAATTTCTTATGTCAGTCTCTTTCCCCCTCTCTCTTCTGCATGCTCAGGCTTCTTTGCAACAGAGGTTCCCTTAGGTGTCGGTGGCAGGGTTGTTTTGTGAGACGTACTCGAAGAGAGAAAGTAGCTGGTGGCATGCCCTTTTAGAGAGGAGCATCAGGGCTCATTAGTGCTCTAAGAAAGATAAAGACCCTGGTCTTGAGAGGAAGTGCATGTCATTCTCTGCTAGACCAACACAGGGAATACACGGGAAGGCTTTGGCTATATTGATTTTTGCCATTTGGAGCAAAAATCTAATTTTTGCAGAGGTGACTCTGGGAGCATGTAACCCGTGTATTCCATGGGTAAACATGCGATTCTGCACCTGCTCAGTGACCTTTGACACAGTTCCATAGCCATCTGAAAGCCGAGTGCCTCCACCTTTGATCAGGTGTGCTTATTTTTGTTTATATTTAAAAAAATTTTTTTATTTTAGTGTTCTTTTGTGCTTTCTGACCCAAGTGCTGGCAGGCAAACGTATCTTGGTGAGCAATGGACTGTGATGACTATTTCCAAATCTCACAACTCAGGTTTTGCTAGGCTTTCTCTAATTATTGAAGCAAGCTAAAAAAAAAAAAAAAAAATAGATTTCCGTTTCATCTTTGGGGTTCTCCTCCCATCCAGGAATGCGGTTCCCACCGCGCCCCTGCTCATCACCCTGCAAGGTGCACTTGATCTCTTGGCTTTGTAGTTTGCTTGCAGAATCAAACACAGTCGAATGAACGCTGTGTAATGACATCTTAGTCAATACTGGGTCACGTGGAGGAGGGAGTCCCAGGAGATTTCAGTACCGCTGAGAAATTCTGTCACACCTAGTGATGTCTTAGTAGTTGTAACTTTATAGCACAGCACATTACTCCATGTTTGTGGTGATGCTGATGTAAACAGAGCTACTGTACTGCCAGTCATATAAAAATACAGCACCTACAATTATATACAGTAATAGTACTTGGCAATGATAATAAATGATTGTATGACTGGTTGATGTATTTAAAATACTATACTCTGTGTTATTATTTGAGAGGGTACTTTTTTGCTTATACAAAAAGGTAGCTGTTAAACAGCCTCAGACAGGTCCTTCAAGAGGGATCCAGAAGAAGGCATTGTTATCACAGGAGATGACAGCTGCATGCATGTGATTGTCTCTGAAGACCTTCCTGTGGGGTAAGATGTGGATGTGGAAGACATTGATATTGATGGTCCTGACCCTGTGCAGCCATAGGCTAATGTGTGTGTGTGTGTGTGTGTTACTTTTGAACAAAAAAAGTTTAAAATGTTGAAAAGAATACCAGCAATACAATCTTTAAAATAAAATAAAACGTTAAAAAGAAAAATTAGGAAAAAGCTCATAGAATAAGGACTTAAAGAAAGAAAATATTTTTGCAAAGCTGTACTTTTTTAATTTTTATTTTTTGAGTTGGAGTCTCATTCTTGTCATTCAGTCTGGAGTGCAGTGGCATGCTCATGGCCACCACATCCTCGACCCGCTGGACTTAGATAATCCTTCCGCCTCAGCCTTCTAAGTAGCTGGTCCAACAGATTTATGCCACCACGCCTGGCTAGTTTTTGTGATTTATTGTAGAGATGAGATCTCACCAAGTTTCCCAGGCTGGTCTCAAACCCCCAGACTCAGGCAATCCTCTCGCCTTGGCCTCCCAAAGTGCTGGGATTACAGGCTGAGCCACTGCCCCAGTCACAGTTTAAGGTAAGTGTTTTTACAAAAAAGTTGAAAAAGATGAAAAAGTCTATAAATTAAAAGTGTTACAGTAATCCCAAGGTGAATATTTATTGGAAGAAAAAACTTTAAAAAATAATTTTAGTGTGGCCCGAGTGTACAGTGTTGGTCAAGTCTACAGTTGTGCATAGGAACATCGTAGACCTTCACATTCATTCACCACTCACTCTCGGACTCGCTGGAGCAACTTCCAGTCCTGCAAGTTCCATTCATGGTCAGGGCCCTACACAGTCCTGTTATCTACCTTTCCTACCATAACTTTCCTATGCCTTTTCTGTGTCTACGCATGTTTTTAGATACCCAGTACTTACCATTGTGTTCCAGCCCCCTATAGTATTCAGTATAGGCACATGCTGTGTAGGTCTGCAGTCCAAGTGTGTAGTAGGCTACACCATCTAGGTTTGTGTAAGTACACACTGTGATGTTCACACTGATGAAATCTCCGAATGGTGCATTTCTCAGAGCAAAAACATCCCTATCGTTAAGTGACACATGAGTATGTATGCTTATGTGATGCCTGGCCTTTCTTCACTGTTTGTACAATTGTCTATCTAATGGGCTTGTGGGAGACTGTAAATTCCTCAGAGCTCAGGAATCTGCTGAACTTGGTTCATTTATTGCTCAGCATACGTCCACAGTCATTTTTGGACAATTCATGTATAAGTGATTGGCATAAGTTTATCCTGGTCATTCCCCAAGGAGCAGCCAGGATTCTTGGCCTATTTTGGAAGTCTGGAATGACAGGCCCTCTGAAGGAGCTGGGCCTCTTTAGAAGTATCGCTTGTAGGGATGTATATTTCCACGTCAGTGTAGTATTGTTTAGCTCCCGCAGGATCACGAGGTGTTTTTGGTTTTATCAAAGACTCCTGACAGCATCACCAACATGAAAAGAGGAGCCTTTCACAGCAGCTCTTGCTGTTGGTTTTAAGATGAAATACATCAATATTAAAAATAAACCATAAAACATTCATGAAAGTTTTTGGAGTTTCTTTTAAGAGTTTCTTTGAAGCCAACTTAACATTGTTGCATTTATTATAGTCGCTCTGCAGTTCAACTGGGCTTTATGGGTTTTCATCTTGGGTTCACATGTGCGTTTTAAGATGATACGGCATTACATGAAGTTTTCATCTGTTTATATAAATCAAATGCATTCCTCAAACCCATGTGCATGCCACATGGTGATATTGGCATGAAGAAAGTATTTCTATTTATAAACAAATATATTCATGAATATTTAGGTATGATTTCTATCTGGAATTGGTACATATCTACATGTGAGGAGAAAAGTGACAAAACCTCAGGGATGTCACTGCACCCTTTGACAACCTTCTGTGATGTTTTAATTCAGTCCCACGAAGTGGTGCTTAAATGCTCCCCTCCCAACTGCTAGTTTCAAGCAGTACAAAGCTAGGTCCCAAATATGTATCATTTCTTGGTTGAATGTTTGCAAAAACTGACCTGTCTTAGGATTTCTCTCAGATAGTTCTTAGCAACTACTAATAATAGTTAGAAGATAGAGTATAAAGCTCTATTATGTTTCCTTGCATTTTTGCTAAAAAACAAACAAACAACAAAGTCATTAGTGCTACAAGTCAGTCTGTTGCATTACTGTATCAAGAAAAGATAACTTTTTAGAATATAAGCGCTAACAGATTTTTTTATTTTTGTGTCAGATATAGATGTGTGGCCTTGAAACGTCTTTGAAATTTTCATTTTTACTGCCCTGGTACTATTTGTGTGTTAGAATACAAAACAGGTTCAAGTCAGTGGAATCCTGTCAGTAGGACTGCTACCTTTGTTGAAGCAGACACTTTGAAGTCACCTCCCATATTTAATTCATCCATCTTCCTTTCAGTGAGTGCCTGAGGAATGCCTACCCCATGTTCTCCCTGATGCTGGGGCACAGCAATGAGTGGAGACACTCACTGCCTGTGTGGGCATACTCTCCAGTATGCTACTAGTTGTTACAGTTAGTAATAAACAACATGAGGCCATGATGGGAAGGGAGGAATGGTATCTTGTTCTTCCCTGTCCCAACCGTGTGACTGGGCTGGGTATACACGGAAGTTCCAGGTGTAAAACGCCTTCTGGCTTCATTTAAGGCAACTTACCCTTCCTCCCTTCCTTCCTCTTAAAGTGTACTTTAGCAATCAGGATGAGATTGATAAAGCTGTTTGCTGAAATAAAGGTAAGTTCTTTCACAGGTCCAAAGTAATTACTTTCACTCACTCCACCTGGGTGGGAGTTGGGTCTGGCTGTGACGTCAAAGAGAACTGTGAGAGGTGTATGGAAATTTGTGGAGGAAGGCATTAATTTTATACAAGAACATGCAGTTATTGAATTACAGATGTGACATGGACACATTCCATCTAAATCGTGACCAGAGTGTGCTTGTGTGGAGAGTATTCTGTGATTGACATGAAGTCCTGGCAGCACTTGCCTCTCAGGTTATTAGTGGATGATGATCATACTTTGTTTTCCTACCAAATTACTATTATGCTTTCTAATGTGTAAAGTGATATTAATGGCAATTTTCAGTGAGAAGTAAGACTTTATAGCATTGCTTTCATTTAAATGTATTAAAATATGTTACAATGCAGAAGAACACCCTGGGGAAGAGAGGTGAAAACTTTGGAGTCTAATCTGAAATGCGGTTGGGAAATTATTTGGACAGCAGAGAAAGCTTTAGGGCAAAATTTCAGTAATAAAGTGTATTATTTTCTAAACTATTAATGAGGGAGAAGTGTCTGATTTTCATATACCTGGATTTAATTATGGTAACAAAAGAAATGTATAACTAATTGTATCCACTCATCTGTGCTAATCCAAAAACAAAAAGGAAGAGTTATTGATGACGGTTACTTAGGAAAAACAGTTTATCTCTTGACTGTAAGCATTTAGGTATGATAACCACATATTCAGTATTTCTAATTTGCGTCTTACATGAAAAATGATATTTTGGTAGTGTTCCCTGGTCTCTCTGTGTTTTGGGGGAGGGGGGTTGTGGCCTAGTTATTCTAACGCATACTTTCATCAAGGTTCAGTATTGTCCTGGCAATTCTCCAGAGAGCTAATCAGTTAAAGATATTTTCTTTTCCATTTTGGTTTTAGCCTGGAGTTTTACTCTTAGTAGTAAAATAGTATCTAAATATAAAACAGGGAAGAATTAGAACATGTCAAACTTAATAACACATTTTTATACTTTGCTCTGAAAATCTGCTCATCAGCTGTTAAACCTCTCCCTCCTGTATTTCCACTTAAATTAAAAAAAAAACTTATTATTTTTATTTTTTAGAGACAGGGTCTTGCTGTTGTCCAGGCTGGACGGCAGTGGAGACATTCTGACTTACTGTTGCCTCGAGCGCCGGGGCTCAAGCGATCTTCCTACCTCAGACTTCCAAGTATCTGGGATTACAGGTGCACGCCACTACGTCTGGCTAATTTTTTTTACTGTTTATCTTTTGTAGAGACAGGGTCTCGCTGTGTTGCCCAAACTGGTCTCCATTCCTGGCCTCAAGCAATCCTCCCACCTCAGCCTCCCAAAGTACTGGGATAACAGGTGTGAGCCACTATTTCTGACCGAGGGTACATCTTTTGTCCCTGTTCTTTAGATGAGTTCTTGAAATAAACCATCAGTAAGAATTTCAGAATTCCATGTGCACAGGTGCCGTTTGAAGCACTTAACATGCCCAGAACCTCAACATGACTCTCCTCTGCAGCTGCCCGGGGCCATGTCAGCCTGCACCAGCCGTGCTGTGGCACCAGAGAATAAGCCTGCATTCATGTCACAGCAGTCAGAGAACTGTCGGAGTGCAGAGCTGGCCCTCGGGACTTCGCTGCTGCTTGTACGGAGCAGTTTTAAAATGTGAAGCCTGGAAAGCTCCCACAGCGCTGGGTGAAGACTTCGTGTCCTTTGGGCCCCCTCTGTTTTATCGCTTTCTGGCTGCAGGGTAGATGTCTCCCTGGGCTGAAGTCTTAGGCACTAGGATGTGTGGTTGGCAGATTTGACTCTAGAAGCCTCGAGGGCAAGGAGAAATGCTTTTGAATTTTGTTGGTTGTCTCTTCTGTGCTGTGATGGTTTTAGAGCTCAATATCCAGTCACTGTGGGCAGCTTTGCAATGTTTTGTAGCCTGAGAAAAAATTATGTAAATGGAATAAAATCCTGAAAAATACATGCAGTCAAATGTGCGCATACACACACACACACACACACACACACACAGAGATATATCTCCATGGACTCGTCTGCTTTTGTATGTTTTGCGATTCTGTTTCAGATTTACACGAAAAGTGATGCTATTTTAAAATGCGGTACCCCAAACGAAGGGAACTCCTGTGGTGCTATATTTATACATGTCAAAGGATTCACAGAATTAGAGAAGGCCTCAGTGCCCTTCTCTTTACTTCTTTGATATTTCTGTTAGTAGTGGACGCTTTTCTAGATTTAGATCATGTAGGCTCTATAATGCATGTAGACTACCTTTCACGAGACAGACATTCCTTGAGCTCTTTCTGTGCATGTGCTGTGGATGGAGACATCAGGCAAAGGACACACACGACCCTGCCCTGATGGTATTTGTGCTATACACACCATGCCGTGGAATCTGGTGGTTTAGGGGGCTGAGGTCGCATGATTCGGGCACGTAAAGGAAGACTTGGAGGCAACACTGGGGGCTCTAGGCGAGGCATTTGGGGTGGTGGGGCATCCCTCCATAGAATGATGTCTGAGGGACCCTGGGGCCCTGCAGAGTCCAGGTTCCATGAGCAAGCTGTGTGTCTGCTCTCATGGTCTTTGTGTTAGGGAGGTAGATACACAGTACCTCAGGTAGAGGAGGTCAGTGCACATGGGGAGGATGTAGCGACCAGAGGAGGGAAGTACGGTGTGAGAGGCTGGGTGTTCTCTGATGGAAACCTTTTGGCCCAGACCCTCCTAGGCTGCTGAGGTTTCTGGATCAATGATAAGGGCAATGGGAAGCCGTTGAGGGTGCTACTAGAGGATGATTAGACTTGGGGATTTACTGAAGCTGTCTGGCTCTACTGTGCTTGGCAAAGACGGTTCAGAGGCTCTTGCAGAAGGCAGGGGAGAGATGACTGGCCATGAAAGAGGAAGAGGCGGGCAGGTTTGGGAGAAGTGATGTTTAGGAGGTGGAAGGCACGGGCTTACAGAAGGGTGGGGGCGGGGGTGGGCCAGGTTGTTGTATCTCAAAGTTTCTGGCTGATACAACAGGGGAGGGGAAGGGGTCTGGGCTGGAGGAGGCCATTGCAAGGCAAGATGTGGACACCCTGAATGGAATGTTGTGCTGTGGTGAAACTGCAGTTTGCGCAGGTGATCAAATGTGGGGCTCATAGAGAGGCCTGGGCAGGAGAAGTGAACCTGGGCACTCTCAGCTCATGTGGGGTGATGGAGAGTCTTCTGGGGAGCCACATCCATGGCTGCTGGGGACCGGCCAGGGCACGGTGCAGAGGGTAGAGGTGAGGAGTTCGCGAGAGCAAGAGTGGAATGTGGCCCGAGTGTCAGAGCTAGACAGACTGTGGTGGAAGAGGAAAGAGGAAAGAGGTTCAAGGCCAGAGATTCTGGGAGGGAGTAGAAAGCAAAAGAACATTTGAGGAAGACTGGTGACAGCTGGACCCTTGAACGTGCTAGCTGGAAGGACTGAGTGGAGAGAGGGAGCTGGAGGATATGGAGAGGCAAGGGATAATGGATGGTGCCTGGAAGGTTCCGAGGAAGCAGGAGGACCTGGGACTGTGTGCATGGAGGCAGTGGGCAGGGACCGTGTGCATGGGGGTGATAGCCTTGGGTGGGCAGGGATGGTGTGCATGGGGCTGATGGGTACTAGGTGGGCAGGAACAGTGTGCACGGGAGTGATAAGCCCCTGGTAGGAAGGGATAATATGCTCGGGGGTGACGGGCCCGATGTGGGCAGGGGCGGTGTGCACAGGAGTGACAGGTCTCAGGCAGGGCCGTGTGCACAGGGGTGACGGGCTCTAGGCACAGGGAACTGGTGTTACCCCTGCGCTAACTACTCGGGTGGGACCTCACATGAACATGATCATTTAGTCTCTTTCAGTCTCTCACAGCCCTGTGGGAAACATGGTATACATACTTGACAGCCAAGCACACCTTTGCTCAGAGTATCTACCCTGTTGCAGGTGGTGGCAGACTTAGTCCACCTTAATTGTAGCACTCCAGCAATACGTCTTCCCCTCCTAACCCCCCTTCTCAAGACACCATGTGCCCACATTTAACATTACACAGGGCAGGGTCAAGCTGTCAGCTATCACCTACAGAGCTGTTCCCATGAGTTGGTGTTGGGAGCCGGCCATGGAGGCCCACTGAGCGTTAGGGATCAGGAAGGGCCATTGACCCCGAGACCACTAGGATGCGTTCGGGAGCTGTTGACCCCATTTCCTCCCCCTTTCTACTCAGCACTAACCAGATTAAGCTCCTGTGAGCTCAAAACATAGAAACTCTGAGACTGGGACGAACACAAGCTACTTTAGAAGCTCATTGCTCCCATTCTTCCACAAACTGCAGTTTTGGCTTTCACACAACTTATAATTCAAACTCGTGTCACATCTAAGAGCCTTAGTATTGGTCACAGGCTTCTGGGTCATGATCTTAGGATTTATTGAAAGTGTAAATTGTAGAATACAGTTTTAGAAGACAACCATTTTGTTGAAAGAAAGCGGCTGGGTTACTTGCAGGTAGCCCATTGTGAACTTTGGACTGGGCCACATTCCAAACATTCTGGGATGGGCCACTTTCATTTGTAAAGTAAATACTTAAGCTTCTATAGAATTGTTTAACTTGGCATAAATCAATCAACTTAGGATGAAAAAGGTTCATAGAATATGTCAGTCACAGATTAGGTTATCCTTTGTTATGGGATTTTAAGATTATCATATGAAAAGTGTTTAAAGACAATCATTGATTAAGTTTTCATGGATTAAGTTTTCTGTTGGGTGGGGGACGCCCCTCCCCCATCTGACTTTGTGTATAAAAGACCATTCCCAATAACACACATTGCTTCTGCACTAGACCGGAGTCCAGTCTCTTTCTTTCTCTCTCTCTCTCTCTCTCTCTCTCTCTCTCTCTCTCTCTCTCTCTCTCTCTCTCTCTCTCTCTCTTCTTCCCCCCAATCGCCAACGCCGTCTCCACCTTTGGGGTACCCTGAACCCAGGAGGAGCTGGTCTCCGGCAAGTTGGTCATCTCCCTATTTTACAGATGACTGGCTGGCTGGCCTGCGGGTGTGGGGCGGGTGATGGCGAGGCATATTCCCCTGTTTCCTGTGCGTCCTAAGGGTGGCCTCCAGGCCCCGAGACGTTATGTAGTGCTCATTATGAGATCCTAACCTGCCAGTGAAGGTGCTGGGTAAGAGAGAGAACCAGAATCCAGAGCTCAAATACTGTTTGATTTCACCCCTGAAGAAGTTAGCCCAGGTCGGACCACATCTTTCTGCTGCTGAGGCAAAAACAGGCCAGAAACGACCCCCCTCCGGTCTCTCCAAGGTTTCTTCTGGGTCTCAGGGTGCTGGCAGGGGCCTGGAGGAGACCTTGGCTAATTTTAATTGCTTTTCAGCCTTGGCCTCTGTGGTTTCCTCACTGGCTTCCTTGGATGTGTGTTTAATATAAGTGACAATTAATTATTGGAGTTCTTTTAATTAAAAAATAAAACGAGCTTGTGGTAAGGAAGTCATACATCACCCACAGAAGAATGTTAGGAAGAAACTAGAAGTGCCCTACCAGCCTACTCCATCTCACTCCCCAAAAGTAATCAAAAACAACAGTTTGTGTGTGCATTGTCTCAGAAATTTACAATGTGCAGACAAGCCTATCAATGTGTAGTTTTCCCAATCTTCCTTTTAAAATTTAGCTTCTAGGCCGGGCTCGGTGGCTCAGCCTGTAATCCTAGCACTTTGGGAGGCTGAGGTGAGTGGATTGCCTGAGCCCGTGGATTTGAGACCCACCCGGGCAACTTGGTGAGATCTCGTCTCTACAATAAATCAAAAATTAGCTGGGCGTGGTACCAAGTAGTTCCAGCTACTTGGAAGGCTGATGTGGAAGGACTGCCGGAGTCCAGCAGGTTGAGGCTGTGGTGGCCAGTAGCGTGCCACTGCACTCCAGTCTGGGTGACAAAGTGAGAGTCCAACTCAAAAATAGAATAGAATAGAATAGAATAGAATAAAATAAAATATAGCTCCTAATTTGGGTTTCTTTCTTTATGAGCCTATGTTAGACCCATTCTGTCCTTTTCAATAATCAGAAATGTTCCATGTATATTAATATATCTTATTATCTCCCCCGTCCCTTTTTTCTCTATAAAAACATAAAAAACTGTAGTGAACTTGTTTACATATATCCCACAGAATATATAACTGGCAGTGGAATTGCTGGGTTGGAGAGAGTGTACATTTAAAATTTAGATGTATGTTGTCAAATTGTCCCTCCTAAAAATGCCTTTTAAAAGGTGCATATGATGTTAAATTCTACCTTCACAGAACATTGACATTTTTGAGGACACTTCAATATTGTGGGATTTATTTCTGCAGCCTCGCAGTCTGCAGTTGAAGCAGGGGTGCCCTTCGGTTTCTGTGGGACCCTCAGGCCTCGTGAAGCAGTCCACCCTGGTTGCTCTAGCCCCACTTGCTTGTTTTTAGATTGTGCAAGAGGAAGGCTATGTGTGCCGGCCTTAAAGACAGGTCTTCGCTTCTGTCCTTGTTGCAGAGCCTGGAAAGGTTTTGTGGAGGCCAGTGGAGGGAACGTCTGGCTCTCGTCTGTCCCTATGAGTGTGTGGAATAGGGTGTTTGTTGAGTCGAAACCATGTGCTGGGAGCTTCACATAAATGGATTCTCCCAACTACAGCGAGGTTGCTGCAGTGGTTTCCCTGTTTGGTAGTTGAATAAATGGAGGCTCCAGACACTCATCAGTGGTAGAGCTGGGATCTGGTTTTCAACTCAGCCCCTTCTATACACTGACTGGAGGTGTGCTCCGGGGTGTGAAATGCTTCTTCATTCCTATTGGTTTAAAATCACGTGTTATATTTTTTCTTGCATTTTTTCTTATGTACTTAAAAAAGAGTGGTGGTCCTGCTACCTGCTGTACTCTCCCATGCGTGCACTTTTTGGGAGAGACTTGGTATCATCTTTATCTGTCTACCTTCATGCCTGGCCATATCTTGCTTTGTAGATTAGAATGCATTTGAGAGTAGAGAAAATTTTAGATATTATGGTAATGACATGAGGACCCGAGGCCTAGTTAGAAATAATTTTTGAAAAAACTCCATATAGCCATGTGACATGCTTTATATTTCTCTTCTAAGAATGGTGAAAGAACTTAATTTTCTTTTCCCTGGGGGGGGATCCAGCTAGAAATACACAGAGACAAAAGATGATTGAACTCAGTGCATAACTGATTTCCAAATCAAAGCAAGCCCCGTGAAATCATAAGATTTTACATGGTTTTGTAAAAGCAGGGTGAAGGAACTACACTGAGGATAGTTGAGCAGTATTTTTATTTCAATATACCCAGAGACGGAAAGTGACACTTTCTGGTTGTTAGGGTGTAATTCTTGGGTTGTCCAGCAGAGGTCACTGCCAGTTTGTGGTTGAGCGCCATGGCTGGTGACTGAGCCTGTGCCTGCAGCCTTCCCAGAGGAAATTGGTCTGAGTGTGATGTGTGTGAAAATAGTTAGATTTTATTTTAGAATGTTGTCGTGAAAGTTATTATAGGTGTCATAATAGCATCTGGAAGGTATCTCAGAAGATATCCCTGCTTCCTGCAACCTACATGTACTGAACATTTCAGCAAGCTACTTGGCATAGTTGATCAAAATATGGGGGCTCGTGGTATATCGTGACTTGATTCCCTACTTTGCCCACCCTCGATTAATTAGATTTGAGTTTTATAAAGGGAATCTTTCTGTTAATGGATTTAGGGGGAAAATTTAGTTAGATTTTGTGTGACACAAAAAAGAAAGCAAGTGGGTTCCTTATTGGTGGCTTCATGACTTTCTGTTGATTTTTTAATTTTTTCTGACATTCCCAGTATCTCTTTACCTGCTCTGAATGCTGATAAGTGATTGCATTTTATTTCATTTCATTGAGTTCTTTTGAGATACTCTGCTGCCTAGACTAGAGTACAGTGGTGTGGTCACAGCTCACTGCAGCCTTGAACTCCTGGGCTCAGATGATCCCCCGCCTCAGCCTCCCGAGTAGCTGGGACTACAGGCGTACACCTCCCAGCTATGATAGTATTTTAAATGGAGAACCCCACAACCCAGTTAAGTCCACTCTCCACTTTTCTTTTCTTTTCTTTCTTTTTTTTTTGAGTCAGAGTCTTACTCTGTCACCCAGGCTGGAGTGCAGTGGCATGCTCACAGCCACCCCAGTGTCGACCTGCTGGACTCCAGCCTTCTTTCTGCCTCAGCCTTCCAAGTAGCCAGAACTACAGGTGCGCGCTACCATGCCTAGCTAATTCTTCATTTATTATGGAGACAAGGTCTCGCCAAGTTGCCCAGGCTGCTCTTGAACCTGCAGGCTCGGGCAATCCACTTGCCTCGGCCTCCCAAAGTGCTGGGATTACAAACTGAGCCATGGAGCCCTGCCCATTCTCTACTTTTCTTCCTCCCCACGATGTCCAGATTATACTTCTGCTATCCATTGCCTACAATGGATAGCTAGACTAGCACAGCTATTTTTTTTGTTGTTGTTGTTGAGTTGGAGTCTCACTCAGTCGCCCAGACTGGAGTGCAGTGGCCGCTCCCGGCCACTGCAGCCTCGACCTGCTGGGCTCCGGCGATCCTTCCGCCTCAGCCTTCCAGGCGCGCGCTATCATGCCTAGCTAATTTTTTTGATTTTTATTATTGAGATGAAGTCTCACCAGGTTGCCCAGGTGGGTCTCGAACCCACGGGCTCAGGCAATTCACTCATCTCGGCTTCCCAAGTTGTGGGATTATAGGCCGAGCCACCGAGCCCGGCCAGCACAGCTGTTATACTATACTTGCCATTGTTTTCTCCAGGATGAGAATGGCAGGCTGCAATTAATCTGTTTGTGTGTTGTGTATGTATCTACATTTGTCAACACCATTTTTGCCTGAGCTTTTCTGTGTGTAAAAATTTTAAGTGATATGTAGGCATGTTTATGCTCACCTGAGGCTTGAGTATATTTCATGCCTGCCAAATGGATGATTTAATGCCCATCAAATGCCGTTGAAGTTCAAGAAGAGATACTTTTTTCTGTCTGTTCACTTCTGCGTCCGTTTCTCTCCTCCGCATACTCTTTCTGGGGTGGGACCTTCCCTCTCTCACCAGCCTCACGTCCTTTCTGTCCTGTTTCTGGGCACTCCTTTGGGGATGCTGTGCCGGCAGCGTCCACTGGGGGGCAGCGTGATCGCACATCAGCCCGCAGAGTCTCCTTGGCTGTCTTTTCAGTTGGCAGGTGTGGGGGGCATTTTTGAGAACAAAGCAAATTATTACTGAACGCAGAACCCCCCAGTGACAGAGCATTGTAGTGAATTCAAATACACGATCCGGGAAATTCTCAGAGCCCCTGCGAATGGTCTCCACGGCCGGGCCTGATACACAGGATCACTTGTAATTAAAACTAACACTTGTGGATGGGGGCGAGCACTCGTGTTAATGGACGGTTCTCATTGTGGAACTTTCAGAATCTGTGGCAGGGCTTTGATAGGGAGCTCGCTCTCACTCGTGTTCTCTCTCTCTCTCTTTCTCTGTTTTAATCCCCAGAATAGTTATGAGGCATAGAAATGAGAGGAGTTAGTTGGGAAGGAGCTTGAGTGCTGGCTTCATCTTTGTTTTTGGAAAGAATGGAAAATACTTGCAAATAAAGGCATATGGATTATTTTATCCATCTTGCAAGATACTGTGCTCGTAGCACCTGATTGAGTCCTGGCTAACAGGTTTATTTTGCTCGTTGATTTCTGGAAATAAAGCAGGCACAAAACTGGACTACTTAACTATTTAAATCCTTGTAAAAGAATGTAACGACACATTTAGGTTTGCTTTTAGATCAATTGCGTGACATGTCTTGGATGATCGTCTCGAATCTAAGTTCATTTCTTTGGGGTTCCATGCCTTATTCTCAAATGTTTATCTCTTCGTTTTGAGTCAGAGTCTCACTCTGTCACCCATGCTGGAGTGTGGAGTGCAGTGGCCTGATCACGGCATACCTCATCCATGACCTCTTGGACTCAGGCAATCCTTCCAACTCAGCCTCCCAAGTAGCTGGGCCTTTAGGCATGTATCACCTTGCCTGGCCAATTTTTAAAATTTTTTTGTAGAGACGAATTCTTCCTATGTTGCCTAGGCTGGTCTCAAACACCTGGGCTCAGGCAGTCCTCTTGTCTTGACCTCCCAAAGTGCTAGGTTTACAGGCCTGAGCCACTGCACCCAGGTCTTATTCTCAAGTTTCTGTCTACACAGAGCTGAGGGTCAGTAAACATGTGTCTATAGGATTTTATATTATGAGAAAACTATATTATGAGAAAACTGCAATCTTCCTCTGCTCTCTCAGTTCTCTGGTTCCACTTTTCTAAACCATAGGTCAGGGTTCCTGCCCAGTCGAGGATGCTTCCCTCCCGCCTCTCCCATGCTCACATCAGTCAGGTCGTTCCCCTGTCCCTCCTTTTCTCTCCGTCCTGATCTTCTACCAGCATGCACTCAGGCAAATAAGTGCAGAGTCAGAGCCATTTTGAAGCCAGTCCATTTATTCTACTAATTGTGTGACAACATCAGGCTTGATGGGCGCGTCATCTTCAGCATCACCAGGACTTTGACTCTTTTTTTTTTTTTTTGAGTTGGAGTCTCACTCCGTTGTTCAGACTGGAGTGCAGTGCAGCCTCGACCTGCTGGGCTCCGGCGATCCTTCCGCCTTCCAAGTAGCCGGAACTACAGGTGCATGCTACCACACCTGGCTAATTGTTTTGATTTATTGTCAGATGAGGTCTTGCCAAGTTGCCCAGGCGGGTCTTGAACCCGCGGACTCAGGCAATCCACTCACCTCAGCCTCCTAAAGTGTGGGATTACAGCCTGAGCCACCGAGCCCGGCAACTTTGACTCTTTGTGCGGTGACATGTGGACTTTTATTTCCATATTCCTGCCTGGCTGGGGTACCTGAGCGGTGGCTGTCTCTGTTCCCTCATCTCAGATGGGGTGGGGAGCCTGGGCCGGGGGCCAATGGGAAACGCTGGGAGTGCTATAGCTTCTGGAGGGCCAGGGAAGAGGAGAAAGTCGGGGTGGGATGGAGTCCTGGGAAGGCCAGCATGGGTTTGGCTGGCTGAGGAGATGTAGCTTTGAGGGAAGAAGGGCAGGTGGGGTGTGCCAAGTCTCTCTGGCGTGCATGGGGAGTGTCTGTAGATGTGCCGGGCAGGGGGGTGGGCACAGGTGGATTGCTGGTTTGGCTTAAACTGAGGAGGGCCTTTAGCAGATGCAAAGGAATATGTTTAACCTTCAGTTGGGGTGGGGAGTGGAGGGTGAAAAACCACAGAAGGGTTTTGTTTTTGTTTTCTTTTTAGAAAACAAAAACCCAGGGCTCTGTACCCAGGGGGCCAGGGGTAGAAAGTTGTCTGCCCACACACTGTCAGCTTTGGGACCTTGGGTAGGTCCAGAACCTTCCCAGGTGTTGTCTACTCAAATACAGTGAACGTGAAGCTTGAGTTCTATTATATTTATAGAAAAGCTGCGCAATGTCACTCGTTCCTTTCTCTTTCCACATCTTCCTTTAAGATCAAACTGAAGAGAAAAGAATAAAAATTAAAGCAAACATTGAGCATTTGCCACATGCTAGTTGACTGATCTGAAAGAACAAGCCATTTACCAGATTTGGTCGATGCATTCAGAATAGTAGGTTGCATAACTTTGAATCTAACTGCGTACAGGATACTGTTGCGAGTGCTTTATTATCTCAGTTTTTTCAACAGCCCTCTCATATTGGGTCTTCTTACCCCTGCTACCTTCCTTTTACTCCTGAGGTCACTCAGGACAGACCGAAAGGTTCAATGCTGGGAAAAGGAGATGGGGCTGCCATGCCGCTGTCTGGCTCTGGGGCCCGAGCCCTTGACTGCCATGCCCGCCCCCTCTGGCTCAGAAAGGCAGCCAAGAACTGACCTTAGCAAACGTAGACCTACTCCGTCCTACTTGCTGGCTGCCACAACTTGAAAGACTATGCCTTTAGCGTTTCTTTGCTTATATCACCAGAGTGCAGGCAGTAGGATGCAGGGAAGGCACCCACAGGGAGGAACCTTGATGTCCATGGTGTGGGAGGGAGCTTGAGTGCTTCACTCACTTCCTGGGGCCTGCACTCTCTTTCTCCTGTCGTGGGCAGTGTTTTCAATGGAGATGTGGGCAAAGCGTCTCAGTGTGCTCTGGGGCCACACTTACTATTTGGGGATCCAAGAAAGGCTCTGGTTCTTCAAGTGGGTCTTGGGCATCAAGTCCTATTGTGTCCCCGGCCTCACACTGCACCTTTCATCAGGCCACCTTAGCTGTCCCCTCACCTCACTCATCTTCAGGATGTCACCTCTTTGCATTTGGATGCCTTTTGTTCCCAGCACTGCAGCTTCTACCTTAACTAGAAATCACCCAACGGATTGAAAAGGCTCCCAGTTCTGGAAATGGTGCTTTGCAGCTCACATTCCATCCATAATACATTGGAAAGCAGCAACTTTAGGGGCTCTGCAAAAAGCAAGTATGTTTCCATGTTGCGTTTGGAAGGGTTTTTGTTTTCATATTCACTGTGCATAGAGGAACACTTTTTGCCCTGATTTTGCTTCTTTCTTCTTGTTGAGCTGGGCACTTCTTACAAACCTCATCCTTGCCCCACTCTCAGTTCTTTCTGTTCTTTTAAAGCCTGCGCATTTCTTGTTTAATTATAACATGCTCCTGGAAAAGAAAATAAAGTGTGTGAAGTGGAAAATAAATAAGAATGCCCTGGATACCACACCCCTTTCCTCCCCTGGAGGGAAAACACAATTATCTTTTTTTTTCTGCATCCCTCCAGAAATTTTCTGCACATATATGAGCATTTTAAACACACCCACACACGCAAATGGTTTCCTGCTATACATACTGTTCTGCCAATATATCTTGGATATGTTTCCGCATCAGCAAATATAGATTGACTTCATCTGTTAACAGCTCCTTAGTAATTAGGGGATAATTTCTCACAGCTCCCCTATTTTTTTTTTTTGGTTCCCAAACAAGCTGCTTTGGATCTGCTCCCAGGGTTCTCCCCATCCTACTTCCTATTTTCAGTGCTTTTCCGGCTCTGCTTCCTTTGGGGGAAAGAACTTCATCTTCTCATGCCATCTACTCCTAACGTTTTATGGTTTCTGACTGCCTGTGTTTCTTCCTCGTCATCTTTTTCGTAAGAAAGGATCAGGTCAGAGGACTGGTCTGGAATTAGAGGAGCAAATTCAGTTGAATATGGAGTTGGGGTCAGGGGCAGGCAGTAAGAGCTTTCTGTTTGCAATCTCAAATCCAGGGAAATGCAGATTTGCCTCCCAGCTGTAAACTGACTGTTGTCAAAAAGAGGAAGGAGAACAAGTGTTGGTGAGGATGTGGAGGAAAGGGAACCCTCCTACACTGTGGAGGGAATATTAATTAGTACAGCTCTTACGGAAGACAGTAGGGTGGTTCCTCAACAAATTAAAAGTAGAACTGCCATTCCATCCAGCAATGCTACTTCTGGGTATTTACCCAAAGGATTAGAAATTAGGATCCCCCCCCTTTTAATTTTTAAATTTTAAACATGTGGGGTACAATTCAGGGTTAGGTATACAAATGTTCATTATGCAGGTACCCTTGTTGATGAGGTGTGCCCTCTCTCCCCTGGCAGACTTCCACTACTGCCAATCCTGCGCCCCCTCCATTCCCCGAAATTAAGATGTTGAAGAGGTACCTATACTCCATGTTTTTTGCAGCACTCTTCACAGTAGCCAAGATATGGAATCAACCTCAGTGGTCTATCCACAGATGAATGAATAAAGAAAATGTGGTACCTACGCACAGTGGAATGCCATTTACCTTTAAAAAAGAATAGAGTCTGTCATTTGTGATAACATGAATGGGACTGGAGACCATCATGCTAAGTGAAATAAGACAAACACAAACAAATACTGCATGTTCTCCCCCATAGGTGGAATCTGGAACAATGGAACTTGTAGAAGCAGAGAGTGGAATGGAGGTTACCAGAGGCTGTGGTAGGGGAAATGAGGAGGTCACAGCCAGAGGGTGCAGAGCCTCAGACAGGAGGAATATGCTGATTTATTTTTTTTGAGATGTTACACAGCATGGTAATGATAGTTAATAATTGATTGTGGCACATTTCAATATTGCTAAGAGGTGTTCTCGTTACAAAAGATGTTAACGATTTTAGGTGGTGGATATGTTGATTGGCTTGATTTAATCCCTCCACATGATATTCAAAAACAATAACATACATCACTTTGTCCCTCGTGAATATATACAGCTATAATTTGTCAGTACATGATAATGATAATAATAGTATCTCACATCTTGAGCCTCCAAGTCAGGAGACCTGCTAGGGATGAAAGTACTGCTCTGTTTTTTGGCCAACAACTGGGCCTCCCTTCTTAAACCTCTACCCTGCCTCCTCTGTCTTCCCTGTGCCATCTGTGGACACTGGAGCGCTGTTCACCGTTTTGACTTAATGGAAAGTAAAAACACTCAATGCATTAGAAGAATCACACTCAAGATTGTAATAATTCCTTCCATTTGAATTTATGTGAGTATTATAAATGCTTTTATGAAATTATAACTTGCTTGGTTTATTTTCTAGAGCTATATGCTACCAACGATTTGTATTTATGTATAATCAGTATAATTAGCTTTTGACTGCATAAGATTCTCATTTTCAAAATATACATTTTTAGCTAACCCATTTCCAATTTCTCTCCAAAAGCAGCATTTCTGAATATCATCTACCTAGCGTAATTGCCACGGGAGCTCGTGTTGGCAGTGTTATCTACAATTGTCTACATCAAGCTATTCCTATTCTCTCTGGCACGTCTTTGCCAGCCCCTTCAAACCAAAGTTAATCCCTTTGCTCTGTGTGAGCTTGAAGCACTTACGGGAGAGGCGGTCTCCCCCTAGTCTACTGTGTGACAGTTGTAGTGGCCTCATTAGAATGGAGGATGGAGTTGGGAGTGTGTCTCAGGAGGGTGTGAGTGGTAGGGATAGGCAGAGGCCCAGGAAATGAGTATGTAAAGTCAACAAAGAGCCAGTTGCTGAGGTCTTCATAGATGGTTGGCTTTTTTTTTTTTTTTAACTGACTGCATTGTGAATTTTTAGGTCTCTCACATTGAAGTTTAAATATAATTGCCTGATTATTTCAAGCCAAATACCAGTTCTTGTTATGTGAAATCAGAGCAACAGGGATTTGTTTTCTACATTTTGGCGATTCTTGTGATGCTGTAGGCATCAGTTACCAGGCAGTGGGTGAGAGGGTGGAGTCGGGTCCCTACCTGGCACTATAGAAATAAGAAATGAGTCACTCCTGCCACCTCTAACCACTGCCCTCTCCTGAGGGGGGGAGGTCTGGCTATGTGGCCTTGAGTATGTTCTCCCTATGCCTGCCCTGTGACTGTCACCTTTCCCCAATCGATGTACTTGTCTTTTTATCATTTGCCTTTTCAGGCTACATGTGATTGTGTTTTGGTACCAAATTTAGAAGGGAAAGGTGTTGGATAAATGGTTGCACAGCAGGAGGTGTGGGGCTGATTGAGTCCATTAAGAAAGTTGATCACATGAACATTTGGCCTCCTTTAGCCAATTATGAAGACTTATGGATTTGGGATGTTGGGAAATTAAGAAAAAAAATCTTAGTTTACAGAAATCACTCTGTGTGTTTGCTCCTCCTGGTATAGCCTTAGAGGGAGAGGATGCCTGAGGACTGGGCTGCTCAGGCCTTGATGGGCAGCCACGCTGGCCAGACCATATGGAGGCTGGGAACCTGGATTTGAAGAGGTGCCTTCCTGCAAGGGAGGTGTCTGCGACATCCATGGTTTAGGCTTTCATAAATTCAGACAAGGCCTGGTCATAGGTACAGAAGGGAATCTTATTTTTCCAGTTTTGGTGATCAGGGACCTAGCTCCTTCGCCGAAGAAGCTCAGGTCCACAGGAGTTGAAACATTTTACTCCAGGGGTATTATTGCTATTTCTGTGATTTTTAGCTCACCTGTTCCATCTCCCTTCCTCCCTCCATCTTCAGTTTGATGGGCCATACGCTTAGGTAGCTTACAGAGCAGATGCACATTTATGTGAGTAAAACAAGCTAAGTTCACCTGACCATAGTGGGGGACAGTTGTATACATTCTTGTGTGTCATATTTTATGTGATATCTATATATACTAAATATGTTTGATATCTAAACATGCTCAATCTGTAACATTTGCTTAGTGCATAAGTAAGTCCTATGAAACATTGACCTCAAGAAAATGACAAGTTATCCCCAAAATAGTCTTAAAAATCTCTTAATAAAAGCTGAGGGTCTTGAATATTTTAGCGCTTATTGTTTTGAACAAGTCACTAAACAGGGGGTTATGACAACCGGATGAAGTGTTTTATCTCAAGCATCTGAGTCTCTGGGTGGTCTCTTTTTAATGCGTTCCAAATAAAGCAGTGCAATATTAATTTTGAGCAGTTTCTGCACATGCATGTGAGATGTGCAATGCAGACTCTCTCTGTTGGTTTTCGTCTGGTAGATTGGGAGTGATCTTTCTTTCCGGGTTTGCGGTTAGTGATACGTGAAGCCGTAGAGTCTATATTCATTGACCTGAACGTGTATGTGCACGTATGTGTGTGCACATGTGTGCGTGTATAAATTAAGAGGGAAAATCCCCTTTTGTGTTTTTGGATTACTACTTCTGTTCATGCAGACTGAAAGACTTCCTTTCTTTTTGGGGCGAGGGCTATAAAGAGAGATCACATTAGTATAACCTTTGCCTCCTAAGGTGTGGATGAGTGAGTTGTGGTTGGAATTTAATTTTAACAGGTTTTATCAAACTGCTAAAAGATATTGAAAATGTTTAATATGAGAGTCAGGGGCAGTAAATCACACACAGCCTTGTTAAAATAGATGTCCACAGTGTATGGGCGGATGGAGCATGTGTTTCTGCCCAGGGACTTTTCATTACTACACCAATTGGGTACATTATTCTCACCTCATAACTCTGCGATATTAGATGACTGGTAGGGATCGTGGTGAAGGAGGGATTTAACACCCCTCTCTCCCCATTTTAGGGGATGACTTAAAGACCTGTTCTTTGACCCATTTGGAGGCCATTTGTCTTTTCACAGGGATTTTAAAACATTATATTTGAAGGATGTAGGCAAGTCATTTTCGTGTCACCTGCAACATCGACTGGTGTCTTGTGAACCATAGCTAGCTGTAATGCATTTTTTTCTTTTTACTTCATTTTTCTTTGCTTAACCTCCCTTCTGCTTTTGCTGTCTCACTTGCTAAAATTATATTTGCTTAGAACACAGGTCTCTCTCATGGTGACGCCCATCAGCGCTGTGCAGTGTGGTTATCAAAGCCCTTTGCTATCAGGTCCCTGTCTCTCAGGCTAGATGACACCGCTCACTCCAGGGCTGCTTCATCTCCCCATCATCCAAGTCAATGACCAAGTCCGGCCACAGCTAACCTGGCCACACCCACTCATGTCTGCAGGGCCTTGGGCATTCTCAGTTAGTTTCCATAGAGGCTACAGACTGGCAGAATCTCTGATACCTACTCTCTGGCCCTTTGCAGGAAAAATGTGTTGATCCTTGAGCTAAATCATAACAGGCAGTCAATAAAAGTTGACTGAATACACATATTAAAGGTTGCCCAATCAGGTTTTAAGTAATATATATGCAAAACCACTGGTTCCTGGTGCCTGGCTCCCTGCATACCAGTAAAGTCGCATTGGAGTTTGTACTGGAGCCCGGTCCATCCTGCCAATAGTGAATGAAGATCTTCTCTGAGCTTCCGTGTCACACCTCTCAATAGGGAAAGGGAAAATTGGGGAAAGAAGTTGCCAGACTTTGGAAAATACTTCCAGCTAGCATCCTGTGTCTATTGGGAACTGGTCCCTTAATCTTGGCCGTGCAAGTCCCAGGAGATAGTGCAGATTTAGGGCACAGCGTGAACTCATGCTCCTGCTCTGTCTGGGCTTTAGAGCAAAAGGCAGACTACCCACAAAGAGAGCTTGCTAATGTGTGTGCAAACAACTGTGGGCTGTTTCGTAGGACTAGTGAGGCAACTTACATGCATGCATAACTCATTTCCTCCTGGAGTCAGCGATCTTGCTTCCCATATGAAACTTTAAACATTTTCAGTCAAAGGGCTCCTGTGCGATTAATTAGTTTTGTAGGGATGCTATAAGAAAGTACCAAGAACTTTCTTGGATTAAAACAAGATAAATGCATTGTCTCACAGTTTCAGAAGGCTGCAAGTCTGGGATCAAGGCTTTGGCAGGACCATGCTCCCCTGAGGACTCTAGAGGAGAATTTGTTTCCTACCTCTTTCTAGCTTCTGGTAGCCCAGGTGTTCCTTGCCTTGAAGATACCTCTTCATGATGTTCTTCTTGTGTGTCTGCACATCATTCCCCTCTGGGTCTATCTGTCTCTGGGTTCAAATTTCACCTTTTGTTTTGTTTTGTTTTGAGTCGAGGTCTGTCATTCAGGTTGTAGTACAGTGGCACAGTCATAGCTGACCACAGCCTTGACCTCCTGGGCTCAGGTGATCCTTTCACCTCAGCATCCCTAGTAGGTAGGATTACAGGTATATGCCACCACATCTGGCTAATTTGTGTGTGTATGTGTGTGTGTGTATGTGGGTGTGTTGAGACTTACTATGCAGCCCAGGCTGGTCTCAAACTCCTGGCCCCAAGCAATTCTCCTGCCTCGGCTTCCCAAAGTGCTGGGATTATAGGTGTGAGCCACCAAGCCCAGCAAAATTTCACCTTTTTAAAGGGTATGAGTCTTATTGGATTAGGGGCCACCCTAACAACCCCACTTTAATTTAATTACTTCTGTAAAGATCTTATCTCCAAATAAGATCACATTATGACATGCTAGAGTTTATTTTTTTAAACCTTTTTTGGGGAACACAATCCATAGATAGATGTCTCAGATCAATGTAATTCAAAAGGATGTTTGTCTGTAAAAGTGGAGTCTTATAGAAATATGACCAAACAGCATCAACATGCCATTCTCTGGAAAGCCTGCAACACGAAGGCTTAGGCTTCATAAGTGGGCATAGGTGTTGATTATGGTGGTTATGACATTTTACTTGGGATATGCACATTTCGTCATTCATATTTTTGGTTGTGGTTAGAAAGAAGGGACTGGTTTTGAAAGCTTGCCCTGAAATTATAGTATATGCAAGAGTATTAGACTTGAGGATCATAACCATGTTCCTTTCATGTGTTGTCATTTCCTTGGCTAATTTTCAGATGTTTGCATCCAAATATGAGTGAGAGCCCTCAAACCAGTCAGAATTCTCTTCTTGATTTCACATTTTAGTCATAACAGACATAATATATGCCATGTGAGTGGTTTCAGCGACTATCTGCTGCCAAAATGTAGAATTATGAGTTAATCCCAGAATAATGTGTCATCATGTTGTTTATTCTCTCTGTCTGTTTCCATCCCTTGCCCTTCCCAGAAAGAGAAAGGGATAAAAAAGAACAAACTTTATTCTCACAGAGAGAGAGAGAGGACAGGGGTCAGAAAGAAAGAGAGAGGTGAGAGAGGACAGGACTTTCCCACACACAGAGAAGAGGAGAGAGAAAGTCAATACACACAGATGACAGCGATCCCAAAAGAGTTACTGAGGTTCTTGCCGTGACACTCGGAGAATGAGATTTTATTTTATTTTTTTGAGTCAGGGTCTTACTCTGTTGCCTGGGCTGGAGTGCGTGAAATGATCATAGCTCACCCCGGCCTCAACCCTCTGGGCTCAGATGATCCTTTCACCTCAGCCTTCCAAGTGGCTAGGACTATGGGTGTGCACCATCGTGCCCAGCTAATTTTTTTGTCTTTTGTAGAGATGAGGGCTTGCTATGTTGCCCTCAAACTCTTGGACTCAAGCAATTCTCCCATCTTGGCCTCCCAAAGTGCTGGAATTACAGGCCACTGTGCCAGGCAGAGAATGACTTCTAAATAAAGATGTGAGTCTGTTCTACCTTGGGTCCAGTGGTCCCCAACCTTTTTGGCATCAGAGACTGGTTTTGTGGAAGACAGTTTTTCCATAGATTGGGGGTTGGGGGGATGGTTTTGGGATGGTTCAAGCATATTACATTCTTGTGTACTTTATTTCTATTATTATTACATTGTAATATATAATGAACAATTATACAACTTACTATAATGCAGAATAAGTGGGAGCCCTGAACTTGTTTTCCTGCGAACTAGATGGTCCCATCTGAGGATGATGGGAGACAGTGACACCCGAAGTGTTTTATTTATGTCCAGTCTGCTCCGTTATCTCGTTTTGGTTGCTGTTACTGCAGAAAACCCTACTTCCCAAAGATAGGATGTTGGAAATGGAAGAAGGCTTTTCAGTGCTTTGTGTCAGTCTCAGGATATTCTGCCTTGGCTTTAATCCAGATGTGAAATTGTCTCATATATACTTTTAGGGCCACCGTCATTTGCGATCTCAAGCAGTTGATCTTCTGGCACGGACAAAGTCAATTCACCTGTCTTATTCACAAATGGGTCACAAATCTGTCCCTTTCCCAGTTTGGGGGACTTTTGTCATTGGGAAGTAATGCTCAAACTCTTTTGAAAGCTGAGATAGGTGATCATGTATCAGCCCTGATGCAATCTCTTTCAAAGTCTCTGCTAATGTTTGAAACATGTCAAAAGTCCCTGTATTATCTTGTGACCCCCATAATTTCCATTTGGTTTTGGATGTAGTCACTTTATCTGCTGACTTGAACACAGTTGCCATTCTCCCTGAAGTAACTAATTTAGTTTATTGAGCAGGTTGAGTATGTCACACAAGTAAGCAAGTTTTCCGACCTATTCTGTGGTATTGAAATGTGCACCAGTGGTGACTCTTTTTCTAAAAGAAATCTCTGGGGCAGCTCTCATAACTAAGAAACTCTAACCAATGATCTACCTTTAGAAAGCCATCTCACTTCTGTGTATGAGAAGACATGTGTGCTCCGCATCTAGTGAACAAATGTGAGTTCAGGTTACGCATTTTAATGTGGTTGATAATTTTAATTACATCCTGCAACATGTTGTTAAGTTTAGGTGACATTTTTCAGGTAGCCAGCATTTCTCAATGGATGACACAATGTGTAGACTCCCATTCAGAAGAGACCTCTTTGACCCAAGTAGTGAAACCAGAAAGCCACCCAGTCATGGCATCTGCTCATTCTGTACATATACTGACACAAAATGACCGATTCAGTTTCCCTGATATGTAATCATTCAAAGACTTGAATAGTCTGCAGCTGTGGTATTGGTTGGCAACAGAAGTGCACATAACCTATCCTCCTACACATCCCTCTGAAAAATATATTGCATAAAAACAAGTATTGTTGCCTTGTTGTCAACAATGGTAGACTCGTCAACCTGGACAGCGTACCATGACTCTTCATTTCTCAATATCCTTTGCTATTTCATCAATTCATCTAGGTATGGCACTAGCCCAAAGAGGAACATGTGCCACCTTTTGAACTGCAGACTCTCCTAAAAGTTCATGACGGATACCCTTAGCAGCAGGCAGGATTAACTCTTCACCAGCAGTAAAGGGCTTCTTGGTTTTAGCCATGTGGTTGGCTACTAAGAAGGATGCTCTCAGTGCAGACACATTTGATGATTTGATGGCCTTCAATAATTGTTTCTGTACTTTGTATTCACATTTTTTTCTTTTTAAAATCAAGCCTTGTCTTTGAATGCAGGGTACTTGGTCTCCATGTAGTGAAGCAATTTTGAAGGTTTCGTGGCTTCATTGGCTAGCTGGTCACCACATATCATACAAAATAGACCTGGAGAATGTGAATCACCTGTTGCAAAGAACCCATAATTTAAGTAGGACTCTTGGTATTTTCTTTTCAATGCAGCTTTCTTTTTGTTGGCAGTCTTAGAGTCTTCTACTGTCTCATCATTGGGTCTTTCCCTCTTTTCACAGAAGCTCTCCAGTGACATTTGTTTTTACTCATTTTGGCTAGGGTTAGCTTGTGGCTTACAAAACTGTGACTGAGATGAGTGCGTAGTACAGGAAAGAGGCATGGACAGAAGTGGTAAATACAATAATGGGCAGGCCACGCGTGGACTAAAGTAAGTGTTGGATTCTGACTGAAAACCTGCCACCAAATGCAGCTGTATGAAGTATATTAACTCACTTGTCACTCACTGATAGGGTATTGATATGAGTCCACAAGCAGTTGATTTATTATGGCCTCTGTGCAGTCAAACCTCATTGCTAATGTTAATCTGTATTTGCAGCCGCTCCCTAGCACTAGCATCACTGCCTCAGGTCCACTTCAGATCATCAGGCATTAGATTCTCCTAAGGAGCGTGCAGCCTAGATCCCGCACACGTGCAGTTCACAATAAGGTTTGTGCTCCTATGAGAATCTGGGGCCACCACTGATCTGAGGTGGTATGCGAGTGATGGGGGGCAGCTATAAATACAGATGAAACTTTGCTCGCTCCCCTGCTGCTCACCGCCTGCCGTGTGACTTGGTTCCTAATAGACCATGGACCAGTATCGGTCCATGGCCCAAGGGTCGGTGACCCTGCTTGGCCCCAGCTCCTCCTGGTCGTCCAATGTCAGCATCCTGCTGCAGTAAATGTAATCCCAGTGTTTTCAGGTCCTCCTCCTTTTTCAGTAAGAGGAGATCATGGTCTGTTAAGACCCTTAAACACAAACTGGTTACTTCATGTTTTAGGAAACCAAAACAAGAATAATCTGTTCCATGGCTTGGTGACTTGAAGATATTTTAAACAATAATATTGATGAGACAAGATCTTAGCATCTGTCATGACGTAGTCTTAAGAACCTGTCCGCAAATTCAGATGAGGGTTCTGGTAAAGTTGACCTTTAGTCTTTCTTGGAATCTCATCAATTCCATTGCCCTTTCTACTCCTTTTTTACTATCATTCCCAAATTCATTCCATTCAGGAAGCCCAAGTCTAAACCTCTCCTCTCAGGTCTTATATTTTTCTGGTTACGTAGTGTCAACTTGAGTGCTTAGACTAAAGCCACCCATGTGTGAGTCTCCCAGTCTCCAGCACAGGCACCTATTAGAGGTCTACATCTAGAAAGGAGCTTTTCCTGAGTTGGGTCTTACCAGCCATCAAAATGTACACCAAGAAATTTGCCAGGTACATAGTTGGTGCTCAGTAAATGTGTTTAGTTCTGTTCTGATCTTTAGTTGCCTGGTCTTATTATTAAGAAAAGTAATTCCTAGGGACTGAGTGTGGTGGTTCACACCTGAAATCCCAGCACTTAGGGAGGCCAAGGTAGGAGGCTTATTTGAGCCCAGGAATCCGAGACTAGCCTGAGCAACAGAACTAGAACCTGTTTCCAAATTAAAAGAAAGAAAGAAAAGTAATTTCTGCCTGCCCTACTTATAGGAATTAAGGGAGCCTCTCTGAGAACTGTAGAATATCACTTGCATATAAAGTGCTTTTTAAAGCTTTTACTCCTACAGCCAGAGCCTGCAGTGGGAACAGGCTGGGATCTCGGAAGCCACAGACTCAGAGTTTTTGACTCTCTGTATGTTCTGGACGCTTGACAACATCAGGGACTGTCAACACTGTTCTTATCAACTCCCCAAATTCAGTAATACACAGTAAGGTCCCTGCAGAACCTGAGAGGCTGAGCATGGCCCAGGGCTGCAGGTTTCATGAGCAGTTACCTTTGTAGCTCTTGTATGTTTTTTCAACCCAGAGCTTAGACTGTTGACACTTGCTTTTTGAAGGTTGGCAACCCCCAGAAGCTGACTTCTTGAGCAGTATGTCCTGGTGCATGGAGGCTTCTCAAAGCTCCACCAGGCCGTGGGTTTGCTGCGTTGGGGCATGGGCCCTGCAGGACTCAGCCTGGCAGCCCTCACCAGTTAGACATCAGAGCAGGTGAGAAGCTGCTACCGTAGGGTCTCTGGGTACTGTTTTCCAGAGGCGCCTGTGCAGAGCAAAGGGTCAGGTTCCCAGCCCCTTGGCTAGCATCCTTTTTCCTGGAGGAGGAGTGTGCTGAAGGCCTGTCTTCCTCTTGTCCCCTTCTGGGCCACCCTATCTGAGGGCGGGGTGGGGTGGGGGCTTCTGAACTCAGCACCCGACAACAGGTCTTGCTGACAGTGTTGGCCTCCAGGTAGACCGAGGATCTGTGACATCTCAGAGGTGTCACCTGCCACCATGATGACATGGCTTACTCTTGTTTTTGTGCCAGGTACATGAATAGGGACTGTTTATTCTGATTTTGTGACTTTGAGCAGAAATCAATCTGACTGAGGAGACTCTGCCCTTAGTTACAACAGACCCTTTTTGCTGTGGTTTCTACCCATTTTCAAAGAATTCTTTTCTCACAGCTAAGAGCTGCAGCTTATAATGCAACTATTTCTTTCCCAGAAGAAAGGGTCCTTAAACTTTTTGCTCATATTTTCCTGCCTAACACAAGAGGGGCACTGATGCTATTGTGGGAGATACAAACAGTCATGGAAAGCTATTCTTTACCAAAGGACTGCATGTCCTCCTTGGAAGATGACAGAAAACACTGACAGAAAATAATGTGCAAATAGTAGCAGTATGCACAGACTCATGTGCAGGTTCTGCAGACGTAGGATCAGCACAACAAGGAAGGATGGCTGTGGGCTGACATTGCTGGACAGGCATGTTTGGAGCCCATGGGGTGGATGGGCTTTGGGGTTGAAGAGTGCATTGGTTTATTACTTTTGCCAAGATGTGCCCAGTTAGAGTTTTCCTCAAGCTCCTCTTGGTTTACTTGTGGGAAGTGTGCTCTCTCATTCTTCCTTTCAACCACTTGTTTTGTTAGGACAATAAAACACTCGGGTCCAGAGTTTTTAAATTCAAATGCTTTGTTTTCAATTAATGTTGAAGATTTAAGCTATTAAAGGGGGAAAGAGTTTCAGGGTCTATTCAAAGATGTGTAGAAAATTCCCATTTTGGTGCAGTAGTACCATTAAATAACGCATATCTAATGTGCATAAATAATCATGTGTCTGCAGAAATCAGATCTGCTATAAATAGATGTTGTCAGACGGTGGTGAATTGCAGTTCCTTCATGTGCAGGAGCAGCCTTCTGCGGTATTCTGTGGGCTTCCACTGAATGTGTTAACAAAGCAGCCACGTGGAAGGATCATTTTTCACTCTTAGGCTGTCGAGGCCCAACTTATATTCCCATATGCTTTGGTGTGTCTTTATAGAGCACTCTCATCATGGATTTTTGCGATTTCATCACTTTTCTTCATCTGCCTTCAGGGGCCAGAAACACTGAAGTTTCAAATGTGACCTGCACACTCTTAAACCTCTCATGCGTGCTCAAAGGGTCAGGAGAGGGAAACACCACAGTCCATTTGTCAGGAAAAAAGAAAACACATGAAGAAAGCTCCTGAAAAGGCCCGATTTACACTCTTCATAGTGACCATTCCAGGAGGATTATGAGAAATAATATTAATATGGAATATGCCTTGTTCACTAAAAAAAGCACCCAGGCAATGTTAGTCATTGAACAGGTTGATTACTTTAGACACCTCCATTACTTTTCTGTAATAGATTTTGGCCTAGCAAAATAATCTTGTTTTCCCAAAAGCCACTTGTTTTTGTGAAAGAAAAGGAAAAATAAACAGACTGAAGTTCGCCCAATAATTCATTTAACCATAATTTCATCAGTGTTTTTAGGTAGACTAATGGGGCTAATTGGAGTTAATATCTTGCTTGCAAATCCAAACTCAGTTTTATCTATGGAATAAAGTTCTCCCCCAGCCATCAAAGGAGGAAGAAAACCTTCTCCTGATAAATACGATCTAACCCATCCTTTATAACAATGGAAATGGTTAGGATTTTAGGGGAAAATTCTAATGTGGAATTATTTTCAGCAACTTCAAAGAAGGAAACACATAATTTGATTTCAAACACATAATTTGCTTATTTGATGTTCCTTTGTATGTTAATTCATGATATCTTCAGGCTTTGGGTTTTCATTTGAACCAGCTTCAGTCTGAAAATCCAAAATTAATATTTATATTAAATTCATGAAAAATGTATAAATCAGCAAAAAATTAATTTCTTCAGGATAAATGATGATCTTGGATTTCTATTCCTGGAATATTGTCCAAACTAATTCCTATAACTGCATCTTTGTTTCTGTATGTTTCTAACAGATGTGTAATATTGCCCTGTTTTTAGAAGTTCTATTCTTGTTTTAGTAAGGAATGTGGTCAGATAAGCTTGATTTGGTTTAAGTAAAATCCTCTAATTGAAAGTAATATAGGAGTGACCACCTTTTGGTAGTACCTCGTTCTTCTAGTGAACTTCAAGAAATGTGTAAAAATTAAATAATTATTAATAAATGATTGATATTTATATATTGTCTGATTTTTTTTAACTTGCACAGAATGTTATGTAAACCCTCTGAGCACTATGGTTGGGTACTTACTTTATCAACATGCATTTTAAATGCAAATATGTTTGGGTTTGCTATCCTTTCAGTTTGGTTGTGAAGTAGGTTTCATAAGAAAAAATTCTGACATTTAAAAAAAAATTGTAAGATCTGTGCATAATGCGATTGCATTTATGGGAATAGTCTGTCATGAAAACTTCTAGAGAATAACAACATAATATGCACACTCCTTTAGAAAGTGTAGTGTTTAAATAGCTAATGTTCGGATTTTTGTAAGAGGTGTGAAGGTAGAGTACTGTTTCTTTCAACTCGTGGTGTAAATTGTGTTTGGCTTCTGTCTTATCTTAGGAGTTTTCAAGGGTGTTCTTGAAATACTAGGAATGTACAAATATGTCATGTTCCAATGTTAGTTGTTGGAAAATACTGATACTTTCGTGTGTCCTGCCAGATTCAGTCTTTTCCCACGCAAACCATAGACTAGAGCTGGCATCTCCTGCTGTCCGTGTTTGAAGGTTTCCCTTCAATGTGTCATTGCTGAGGAGGGCTGAGCTGCTGCCCTGGCCGAGTCTGGTATGAGTGGACCATTCTCGATGTTCTAACTGCACACTAGCCTCAGTGAGGTGCCAGGAAAGTTTTAGGTGCTTCAGTAGTGTGATCAAGAGAGAACATGTGTAGCAAGATGTGGCAAGATAGTTTTGTGAATGTGTATGTTTTTTTTGTTTTTGTTTTTGTTTTTTTGCCTGTTAAGCGGTTTGGGTGCTTCCTGTCTCCCAAGGAGTTTTCATAAGGAATCAGAGCTAGTTCATTATTATTGATTCAACTTTTTGAATCAGACATCTTTCACTTCTCTTTCAAGCTTTCAAATGTTTCATTAAAGAATGTCTTGAAATTGCAAGGTGAGCTTTTTCTCTGCTCATCTGGGAAGGTTTTAAGCCGATACTGTGTAAGCAGAACAGAAACACAGAAACAAATTGGGTCCTGAGGTTGCTGTCATGCTCCAGCCCCGTTTCCAGTTACTGTTTTATTCATCCAACAGCTTTTGGTGTTTTCTGTGATTGCCTTTTTAATAAGAAATGGTATATGTTCCGGATTCAAAGATAAATTTATGCTAATTCTCATTTTGGCAGTTTTATATATTAGAGTTCTGTGTAAAGTTTTGCTTGTAAAATGGGTTTAGATGGTACATAGAGGGAGAAAGTTTCCACATCACAAAAATCTCTTGCTTTCCAGTGATGGCAAATTTGGATTTTCTGGAAAAGAAGTATGAAAATATGAATGGAATCTGGGATCACAAATGGACATAGGTTCAGCTGCTTTGTTATTGATGGAGTAAGAGTAATGTATTGGTTGTCAAGGGGGCAGGTGATGTTTTCTTGAATAAATTGGTGCCATTGGGGCAAGAAGCCAGGATGAATCAAGGGAGGTAAGACCTGTCCTGTGCCAGTGGTTGGCTAACAGGCAGTGTATGGCATGAGTGGGTATGTGAAGGATGTCTGTATTTTCTACTCATTTTTAGCTCCCTGAGAATGGGGGCTTCAGAGTTGGAGGTGGTAGGGTGCGGTATGTGTATGCTGGGTGTCTGGCTTAGGGGTGGTAATTCCTAGTTGTTGTTTGTTGTGTATTGTTGAATGAATGCATGAAAAGAACCTACAAGTTCATTCTGCTGTCATGCAGAAACCGGAGTAAGCTTGTTTTATCGAATGTCAGGGAGGAGGCCAGGGATTCAGCATCAGGATGAGCTTGTTGATGCTGTTGGCTGCTTGGGGAGGAAGGGGGTTCAAGTAGGGGCTGAGCAGTAGAAATATCGTAGAGGGCATTCAAAGATATTTAATGGGCAGTTAAACACAGATGATTTGAAAGTGCTATTTATATTCTGAGACTCCATTAAATATTTGAGCATCTACTGTTTCCATAACAATGTGAGAGTCACAGGAGACAGATTCAGCAATGTGTGAAACGAGATGCCTGCTGGTGCTTGAGTATTCCCAATCCTCCAGTGGTGGTAAAATAAAATTAAAAAATGAAAGTTTGCAAATAACAGGTAATATACATCTATACAGTGAGATGCAAGGTAGTTAAACCATTCATTCATTCAATAAATGCTTGAGTGTCAATAAACATTATATATGGTGGGGTCATCTTTGTAGCTGGGGAGAACAGCAACCCCTCTAGGAGTGGGTGGAGGTGAGCTAGACCACAAAGAATTTCTGGGACTGAATTGGTGAACTAGAGCATTCAGTGAGGGGCAGTGGGGTGGGTGAAAGCAAAATTACAGGAATGCTGAGGTGTGCCTCGGGAACTACAAGGAAACCTCAGGGAGGTGGTAGCAAGTGAACCTAGAAAGGAGGTTGGGATTGTACTGTGGTTGACCTTGAACATTGCCTTAGTATTGAGGTGTGAACTGTGAGACGAGTAGGGAGGGAGAGGTGTGTGTGACTCTGGTGGATTAGAAAAACCAGTGCCTTACTAGACAGGAATGTGGAGCAGGTGAAAATTGGTGTAATCATAACACGTGTGGAGTTTGATATTTTGACGATGCAATTGGAAATAGTCAATTTGGAAATAGTCAATCAGAAAGGATGTCATAGCTAAAGAGACATTTGACGTTTGAAAGTGCTCATCTATTTACCAATTTATGCATATGTTGGGTTCATTTTGGGTCTGTTCTTTTTTTGGGTCCACTTTCTTTTAAAATGAATTCCTAGGCATTTACCAGAGTGCTATTATTTCTTTTTGAGGTGTTACTTTCTCATTTTTACCCACATTGCGACTTACTTTATCACTGTTATAGAAGTGTTCTCACATGCTGACTTCATGGTGCGGAATGTCACTTGATGTCACCAAGAGTTGAGAAAAGCTATTTTAAGTGGGGGTGAAAAAAGAATGTATTTCACTGTTTATAGGAATTGCTGTGTTTTCAGGCAGAATTAAGAAGAATTTCTAAAGAGCTTGGACACTTGTGCATCTTCTGATGTCGGGAGATCTTAGGTTAAAAGACTTTTGATTTTATTCGGATTCCTTGGATATAGGTCATTATTAATGGAACATCACTGAATACTTAATAAACAAATATAACTATGTGTCAAGTTCTTAAAAAATTTAAAATACAGATTAGGAAGTCTGAATGTCAAAGGAAGTGGTAGAGGACTGTTGGGTTTTTTTTCTTTTATCTTTATGCTCTGGGGTTCTAGTTTAGACAAGTCACAGTTTTGAGGGTCTCTGTTGTGAATAAAGTAATTTTTGTACCAGAGAATATAGTTGAACACCAGTACTCAAAGAGAGATTATGGCTAATGCTTTAAAGATGTTTTCCTTTTAACATTTCAAACCAAGCTACATTTATTTTAAATTATGTCTTGCAATTTTACCTTAACTTAGAAATTAAAAAAAGAATTCCAAATCTATAACCTATGATCTCTCTAGGCTTTCTGAGTCCCTGGAGTGTATCCCTTCATTCTTTGAAGGCGGTTGTCTCTTTTGTGAGTTTAAATTTACCAAACCAGTCCTGTGCAAGTTGTCACCTTTCTCCCTACTTCCAACCCTTGTGTGCTTTCCTTTCACTTTGAGAAACAATTAGTCACTATGGTCTTGTGGACCAAATGACTAAGTTATTTATAGAAAATTTGAATGTGCTTAAAATCATTATTTTATTATTATTATCTTGAATGACATGATTATACATATTTATGGGGTACAGTAATTTTAGATACATGTGTGCAATGTGTAGTAAATTAGGGTAATTAGCATATCAATCACCTACAACATTTATCATTTCTTTGTGTTGGGAACATTCAAAGTTCTCTCTTCTAGCTATTTGAAAATATACAATAAATTATCATTAACTATAGTCACCCTACAGTGTTGTAGAACACTAGAATTTTTCTTGCTATTTTGCTGTAATTTTGTGTTTGTAAACCAACCTCTCCCAATTACCCCCAATCCACCCCCACTTTCATGCCCCCACATCACCCCTCTCCCCCGTGCCTCTGGTAACTCTTATTCTACTCTCTTCTTCTATGGGATCAAAGTTTTTAGCTTTGAGTGAGCTTATGCAGTAATTACTTTTGTGTGCCTGGCTTATTTTACTTAACATAATATCCTCCAAATTCATCTATATTGCTGTGAATGACAGGATTTCATTCTTTTATAGTGGCTGAATAGTATTCCATTGTGTATATACCACCTTTTTCTTTATCCATTCCTCTGTTGGACACTTAGGTTGATTCCATATCTTGGCTGTTGTGAGTACAGTGAAATGTACTGAAATTTTAAGAAATTTATTTAGAAAGTTAAACAAAAAAATCAACTAGTATTAAAAATGTTTTGAATATATGTTGGACATTTAGAGTATGATTTAAAGAAATAAATGATCTGTATACAGGTAGAGAACTTGCTAATAAATATTTTTTCATTCTTAATCAGTTTGTCACCCTTGAATAGGACACTCTTTTTCTTTTTGGTCTCACTCTGATTTTCTTTTAAATTTATAGTTTCTATTATTTTTTTTCTTAGTCTTTTGGCTGCTCATTGTTAAAGAACTTCTTCATATCCCCAAATTTACAGTCTCCAGAATTTCAGCTCCTGTTGGCTATTCTTTAAGAGAACCAGCTCTGAAATAATTTCCCAGGTTCCTGCTCTTTCCTCAGAGAATTAGTCCTTTGGTCTCATGCAGTGGAGCAACAGGAGAGGGGTCATAGACTCCAGTGACTTCTCTCTGTTGGTTGACATAAAATTATGATGATCATTATTTCCAGAAGGAACCAGTTTTTTTTTTTTCCCATTAATCAGTATTTTTTATTATGGTTTTGTGGGGTACAGTTAAGGGTTAGGTTTACAATTACATTTCATTCAGGCACCCTGTTGATAAGATGTGTTTTCCCATCCCCCGACAGATATTTGCTACTGTTAATCCCATCTCCCTCCCCCCCATAGTTTCCCAGTACCGTCAGTCATTTTCTTATAGTATTACATTGGATGTTCAAGGTCCATTATATGAGTGAGAACATGTGATATTC
>NW_007252901.1:929891-945208 GCF_000164805.1 Carlito syrichta | reverse complement strand
TTTTTTATGACTGCGTAGTATTCCATCGTGTATATGTACACATTTTTTTAATCCAGTCCTCTTTGATGGGCAGCATGGTTGTTTCAGGTTCTTGCTATTGTGAACAACGCTGCGATAAACATACATGTGCAGGTATCTTTTTTATAGAGTGATTTGTGTTCTTCAGGGTATATTCCCAGTAGGGGGATTGCGGGGTCATATGGAAGGTCAATTTTTAGAGCTTTTAGGAATCGCCACACTGCTTTCCACAGAGGTTGCACTAGTTTACACTCCCACCAACAGTGTAGAAGTGTTCCCTTTTCACCACACCCTCTCCAGCAGCTGTTATTTGCATGCAGTGGAGCAACAGGAGAGGGGTCATAGACTCCAGTGACTTCTCTTTGTTGGTCGACATAAAATTATCATGATCATTATTTCCAGAAGGAACCAGTTTTTAAAGTAGGTAAATATCTTTTTTTCCTCTTCATAAATTTAGCTATTTGTCTTTGAAAGCTAGTCTGGCACACAAACACATGTATGTGTGTGTCTACATGTTCTCACGTTTCTGTGTTTTCACACTTTTCCTATAAGGATGTTCTAGCAACACATTCTTAGTGATTGCTGTAGTTTTACTAACTTGAGTAAGTTAGTTCATAAAGGGTCTGGTACCAATAGATTATAAATCCACAGGTTGTGATCCAACATAATCTTAAAAAGCAAATTTAAAATAAAAATTAACAGTGTTTTCAGAAAAAGATGCAAAATGACTTTTGCACGTTGACTCTAAATGGTTTCCTCCATAAACTCAGAAACTTGGAAGGTAATCTCCTGAGAATATGGGAGAGAACACTGTCTTAAACTTTTTTTTTTTTTTTTTATTCTACAGGAAATGAATTTGTTTGCCCTTTTCCTGTGGTGCCATACTGTCTGAATTTTCTTTCTGTTGTTATAATAGGCAGAATGAATAAGAAGACCACACGTTTGCTAATCCTCTGAATGCTGTATGGTGCTACTCTGTGGGTTTGAATAATTATGATTAATTGTAAGCTGAGCTGTGTGCATTTCAGAGAGTGGATGATAATTAAATAAAAGTTAATGATTTTAACATTGTGCTACTGGTATGTATTTATGATACATAGCTCTATTATTCCTAAAAGATATACATTGTAATTGCACAGATGTCGTTGAGCTCAAATTTCAAACCATAAAAGTGTTTGGGGGCTGCTTTCTAATGAAAACGAGGATTTATACATCTTTGCATTTCACAGACTAGCCCTAAGAAAGGTGAAACTAAGAGCTGAATCCAAAAGGAAGCAGGTGGTCAGTAGCACATGTGTGCACATACTGATTGGGGTTAGTTTGCTTTTTTGATTTATTGTTCACTTTACTATGCTTTTATATAGTTTTAGAAACATGCAACAGTACATGTATGTTAATGCTTTAAAAGTAAATTGAAATGATCGAGCAATTGTAGGCTGGTTCTGAGCATGCCTTGATGTTCAGGGAAACATAATTATTTTGTATGTTGAACTTTAAGTAGAAATATTTATTAATATTTGTACCATTAGTAGCTTTGGTTGATTTATGGCCACCTGTGTAGGTTTAGGTTTTGAATAGCTACATGGAGAATTGTGTACATTAACTTAAGAAAAGATAAATTGAGTTTTTATTAAAGATAAAGATAAATGATACTAGTATTGTTTACTTGATTGACTGTTCAAGTACTTCATCAACTCTTTAGCTGTTTTCTAGCACACAATTGCTCAATCATTTCACAGGCAAATAACTTAAGTTACACCCTCATTTTTTCTCAGACTGAGTAGTGATACTCACTTTGCTGCATTACTTTTCATTGTGTTCAGTATTGTACACCAGCATCCAGAAACTTTCTACAACAATTGGCTCATAAAACCTCACTACACCCGTCTAGGGTAGAAATTGTTTATGAATCATCAAGGTTCACATGGCTTTCCCAAGGTTGCCCAAAATTCCTAATCGGCTGACCTAGGACCACACATATGGAGCACCAAGCAGAGTGCCTCTCACACAATGGTCATTGTTGCAGATCCATGAGGATTATTTGGAAAAAGTGACTAAAGCTGGAAACTAATTTTCTTAGCCTTCCATTGTATTAGACTTAAAAAAAAATCATGGTTATCCTCTTCCTAAGGGATAGTTTCTGTCTGATAGGGAAAATGTGAATATTTAAGGATTTGGGTGTAGACTTGAAAAATAATTTACTTGTAAAAATTGTTTTTAATTTTTTTCATTTTAAACACAACTTTAGAACAGTTGGCATATACAATTATACACATATTTCTAGCCCATAGACATGTTTATGTATAGATTATACACTATGTGTATAGATGCATACTATATTTGAACTGCTTTATTCTAAATACATCAAATTTATTTCCCTTCTTTGTGTCCATGAATTAAAATACATTTATCAGTTTTTAGGTTTTTTCCCCATACTGTTTCATGATGTAAAATTGTGTATGGGACCATGTGTGGTTGGTCCATGATCCAGATTTTTCTTTAGACCTATAATTGTATTCTGATTTGCCTTATTAGAAGTTCAGAAGGAAGGAATTCTAAAAATAGTTTTAATCTTGTGATTCGCCAAGTTAATTTTTCGGGCCATACTTGAAATTAAATTTGAAAAGGTATTAGAAAAACCTGAAATTACTCCCTTGGGTTTCTTTTCCCAGCCTTCCTCAGTACGTGCATGCTCTAAGCTCCTTTTGATGGTTTGGTTTTCATCTGTTCTGCTTTCCGGTTTTGTTCAGATAATGCTTGGTTAGGTAATGCTTCCATAAGGGTTATGTTTTGTTGTAAAATGTTTTGTACTTCCAAATGAACTTTCCCATTTTGACTAACTTATTTCTTTTCAATTTTTAGGTTGAAGACTACAGTTGTTTCACAATAAGCTACCTTAGCAGTTAGGCAAGGTTATGTTTCTAAAATGTCTTACTAAAGGCATAAACTTATGATGGACATTTACTCATATGTGTATTACCTCATGTTGTATAAGTAACTAGTAAACACAGAAACTTTGAAGGCTATAATTAATTTTACAAGCCATTACAAATTTTCCCTTTTTGCAACCATTGAAGCATCAATAACTATGAGTAAACTAGCTCTTATTCTGTCTGATTCAAGGTACATGATTTTCTTCCACTTTTGGAACTGAGTGTTTCATGCCTCCTGAACATAGATTGATTTCAGCTCTCCTAAATTGTTCAAGGTATAGAATGTTTTCAGCAACTAGGTTTTTTCCGAAATGAAAAAAAAAAACCAAAAAAACTACCCACTTTTTCTGTCGTTGGATGAATGTATCTCCCTGGGTGCTACTCCTTTCTAAAATCATTGAGAGTTGAAAACGTCCAAGTTTGCCACCAACACAGACACATACACACATTCTAGTCCAGCAATCCCCAACCTTTTTGACATCAGGTTTTGTGGAAGACAATTTTTCCATGGATCTGGGAGGAGGGGAATGATCATCAGGCATTAGATTCTCATAAGTTTCGCACACCCTGGATCCCCTGCTTGGCAGTTCACAATGGGAGTTGCTCTCCTCTGAGAATCTAATGCTGCCGCTGATCTGACAGCAGACAGAACTACACTTGCCTGCCACTTACATCCAACTGTGAGGACTGTTTCCTAACAGGCCACTGACCAGTATCATTCCTCCACCAGGGGTTGGAGACTCCTGCTCCAGTCAATTGAATTTGCAGATATAAATAAATCTTGTATATTTTCAGTAATCAAAAGCTTTGGGTAGTTTCTAGTTGTTCTGTTGGGTTCCACACTTTATAGAACTTGGCATATACTTACTAATTAACATAATTAAACAGTGTTCAGCAGTTTCACTTTCCTCTGAAGCAACAAAGATTATGGACTGAAATTAAACAAAATGCTATCAGTAGCGTATATCAGGAGTCTGATATAACCTTAATGGCAGGTTTTAGTGTTCACAAGTCTTGACCATATTGAGATAGTGTTGTTTGCCACACATTGTTCGTGTTTTTTATTTTTAGAAAATGCAAACTGTGCTGGTGTATTCTTTGATTTTTGAGGCCCTAAAAATTTCCCATGTTACATTTATCAAGTTTATCTTTATGTATTGGCTGTAACTTTGGCATGCTTTTGGCAGAGGGATCTGGTTTTAATGTGTAAATAGTAATGCTAGATTCTTATAGTTAATTGTTCCAAAATAACTGTGGAGTTGAAAATGGGGTTCTAAATTTCCACTAGAATTGTTAGTTTTAGAAATGTTTACTTTAGAGAAAATACTGCCTTGAGTCCAAAACTAGTTGCCTTATGAATAACTTATTTACATGGTGTCTCAGGGTTGCATAGTGCCATGGATTTTTCAAATGGCATAGACTGTTTAATGCAGCTATTAACAGGGCTTATTTAGTCCATTCAGAGATGACTAAGAGACACCAGCCAAAGAATTCAATCCACTTTCTATCATGAATAGGAACAGAGAAGTATGATCATTCCTAGCTCTCCATGAGGGATAGGTTCCAAGATCCGTGTGGATACCAAAATCCAGGATGCTGAAGTCCATGATATAAAATGGAGTGGTATTTTTGTATAACCTATGCACATCCTCTCATGTATGTTAAATTATTGCTAGATTATTTATAATACCTAATTTTATTACACAGCAATGTAGATACTGTGTAAATAGTTGTTATACAATATTGGTTCTTAAAATTTCTATTATTCTTTATGGTCACATTATTGATTGATTTCTTTCAAATATTTCCTGTCCTCGGTTGAAGAACTAGATGACTCTGGGGTTTTTTTGTTGTTGTTGTTCCTTTTTTCTTTTATGATAGAAAAGATGATTTCCACCTTTTCCAGTTTTCATGTTATCTCTTTAAACTATCTATATTGTCAAAAACTGCAGTTAGTGGTGGGGGAAGAGCGAAGGAGGAATTGAGTGGGAATGGTTGTGGGTTGCTGTCAATGTAAATTTTAATTCTAATGTGTTTTATTAGCATGGAATTCGGAGGAAGCTGAGGTCTCCTGCTCTGATCTCTGCAGTTGCCCATGCCAGTCCTATGTAGCTTTGAGAGGCTCGACACATGTCAGCTTGTGAGAGTTAGGTTAGCAGCCAGCAAGACAAATGAACACCTGAGAACAAATAAACCTTTTATTCAGCACCAGCTGCATAATTTACAGAGCACTTTGCTCAACCGTTATTAAGAATTTCAAAGTATGCGCCGGGTGTAGTGGCTCAAGCCTATAATCTCAGAACTTTGGGAGGCCGAGGTGAGAGGATTGCCTGAGCCCATGAGTTTGAGACCAGCCTGGGCAACATGGTGAGATCTCGTCTCTACAATAAATAAAAAAATTAACCGGGCATGGTAGCGTGCACCTATAGTTCTGGCTACTTGGAAGGCTGAGGCGGAAGGATGGCCTGAGCCCAGCAGATCAAGGCAGTGGTGAACGGGAGCATGCCATTGCACTCCAGCCTGGGCAACAGAGTGAGACTCCAACTCAAAAAAAAAAAAGAATTTCAAGATATTGGCAACAGCTTCGAACCAAGCAGGGTGGGGGTGGGGGGTCATTTGTGAGTGGGAGATACCCAAGACACCTGCCTTGCTGAGCTGACTTAGTGCTAACCATTCTGGGTCTTTAAAAAATTTTTTTATTTTTGTGGAGATTCATCTTGGTACTTTGCCTAGGCTTGTCTCGAACTTCTGGGCTCTAGCAATCCTCCTGCCCTCCACCTCTTCCTTCCAAAGTGCAGGGATTACAGGTGTGAGTCACTACACCCAGCCTATTCTCGGTCTTTGAATCAGAGTTTTCCTTTTGAGTTAGGCTCTGGCCCTGAGGAGCGTGTTCAATGACACACACTGAAATGTCAGATGGGTACCAAAAGGTGGACTTACCTTTCCTCCCTTTCCCCCACACATTTGCAACAGAAAAAGGGCTATACAAACAGTTAACACCCAGGGTAACTGTCTTTGGAATTTAATTTGTAATTAATTTGTATAAAACATAGGATATCCCTTTATTTCACCCATTCATTCTCTACTCACACCCTTTTCCCCACTGTTCCAGGAAGTTAGTTCATTATTCAGTGGTTCTTCTAGCTGTTCTGAACTAAGAATTCCCGTTCTTGGCACAAAACCCATTACTTAAGCCTCATCTTTGGGAGGTTGTCATCTTCTTATTTCTGATATGACTATGAAATGTTGCCATTTTTAGCACGTTTGTGTGTATGTACCCCGGAGGGGTGTTTGCAAATACAGATCGCCTGTGTTGTGTATTTATTTGTAAAATGCTGGAATTTTTTATAGTTTTAATGTATCTTGAGTAACAACTTTGTGGGTGGGATAGGGTGTATCGCTGTCGATTTTGAAATCTGTGCAATGAAGCAAACTTAGCCTATTTTTCCAGGAATTTAGATTGGCCCCCAAAGATTAAGATTTGTGCTGAAACACATTTCTCAACTTTGCCTCTCACCATAAAAATAATGCCTCTGTCTACAAATCTGGACAGCTCCTTACATGCCCCAGCTGTGTGAGGGCTCTCTTACTGATACTCCAACTTGCATAGAGATGTATCTTTTTTACCTCCTGAGTCCCATGAAAAAACATCCAGAAGAAATCCTGGAAAATCATGCTCTGCTGCACGCTGACTTGAGGAAGGAAACTGGGTCAGGCATGATCTTCCCACATGCCTCAGCCTCATCTTTCTGCTCCTCTTGGTGACAGTGCCTAAGTCTGAGGTACCCATACTCCTATCCCACCTTCCTCCTTGTACCCCAAGCACATTCCTACACATATCTGCAGACATACACGACTTCTTTCTCCCATGAAAACTGGGACATCTAACAAGACATCTTGTATTCCTTGACTGACTGTTTAGTTGGCTAATTGTCACCAAAGTATGTTTCATTTGGGTGTTTACTCTTTGTTTTTGGTCCCCTTTTTGTGGACTGAGGGAATTAACCCCTTTGTTAAGAGACTTTTAAGATAGCAGGTTTTTGGGACAAAAGTAACTGGCTTGGGAATTTCTTGTTCCTGGAAGCATATGGGATGAAAGACATCATAAATGTCAGAATCCTCTTCCAGGATTTGGTTGTAGAGGGGTTGGCTGTGTGTTGGGCATCTCTCTCTGTGTAACATGCCCCTTATTGTTGTCTGTCACCAAACTCAGGGCAGTGGCTTAAACCCACTTAGCATCTGCCTCCCTTACGCTATTCCCTGGAACTGCCACCGGCATATTTTATGTTTTCTGATACCTTTATTATTATTATTATTATTATTTTTCTATTTTCATCCTTTCCTCACTCCCTGTCTCCTCTGCTCCTTCGACTCCTTGTCTTATATGCTGGGATGGCTGTTATGGCCTCACATACTATTGCATGCTCTGGTTATAAGGGTGGTGGCATAGCAGTGAGTTGTTGGAGTCCATTCTCTTTGCTGATTGCCTTGCTAAATGAGGTTCTGTTCTGTGTTTTGGCTGATTGACTTGGGAGCCCCTTTCCCCAAACACGCAGAGGCATGCTCCACCCTGAGATGAGTCCCTCTTTCAGCACGTTCCTTGCCTATTTGCCTTCCTTTTGTGTTATGTTGAAGGGAATTAGGCAGAAGGGACGATCTTTGTAGATTAAACCCAGGCAAGTTAATATTGTCCTAGGGAAAAGAGTATTAACCCCTGGGGCTCTTGGAATGTGTCAAGTCTTCTCTGCCAATGGCAGGATGCCATCAGGGACAAAGATGAGCTCTTAAGGGAACTAAGGATGCAACTTTATGAACACCAGAGCTGAAAGCGCTAGGCAGGTGGTCCTTTCTAATTTAAACTTGCAGCCCACCAAGGCGCCATTGCTTCCTTCTGGGACATTCTGACAACCTGCCAGCAAAGAGTAATTTTCTAAGCACAGCATTTATTTTTTCTGATATACTCTCTCAGGTCCTATATACTCTGCTTAATTTTGATAGTCATTTGCTGCTCAGTACTTGACGGTACTTTCTTCTTTCCATTAATCTCTCTCAACAAAACGATCACATCAAGGGATAGAACGTAATCACATTTTGAAATTGAAAATCCACAGCACTGTTATTTGTCAATTCCTGTTAACTATCTCTAACAACTTTTGTAAGTACTATTGTTGTTGGGTATATATTTTACATTTTTTGAACCTCAGCTTTGCTTTCTGCTTATTGTGTGCATACCTGACCAGTAGAGAAGGTCCTGAAAAAAACTCAAGTGTAAATATAGTAAAGGTTTGAACAATTTTTACATATGAAGGGGAACCCAAAAAAGCCCAGAATTTACTTATTAAAAAATTATTGTTTAAACTTCAGTCACCTTCAAAATATTCTCTTTGATGGAATACACCATTGAGATGCTTTTTCTACTGTTCAGAACAGTTTTTGAACTCAGCAATTTTGATGCCTCTTAGTGCCTCTGTTGTTTTTTGTTTTGCCTCTTCCATGGTGGCAAGATGTTTTTCCCTTTGAGACCCTTTTCTACTTGGGAAGAAAAAGTCACTTGGGTTGAGATAAGGTAAACAGGGAGGGTGGGACACAGGGGTCATGTCGTGTTTGGTAAAAAAACAAACTAACAAAAAACTGCTGATACCTTAGTGCAGTGTGAGCAAGTGAGTTGTCATGGTGGAAGAACCAGTCACCTGTTTGCCACAAAAGAATTCCCTGAAACCGAACGCAGCCTCTCACAACACTAGATGGTACACTGATATTCATGAGTTCCTAAAATGCTTACCTAGTAGGACAAGCCTGTAATACAAGGGGTTTGCCCTCCAAAAAATATTTTTTGTTTTTGGGTCCCCTCCATATCTATAAGCACATGTAACTGCCACCTACATGAAGGTATAGAACATTTTCTGTGCCCCAGCAGGCTTGCTTGTGGCCTTTCCAGTCAGGACCTCGCCCATTGTTCTGATTCGTCATTATAGATTAGTTTTTTGGATTCTTGAACTTCACAGAGGTGAAATCATGCATTATATACTCTCTTGTTTCTAACTCCTTTTGCTCATTATTCTGTCTGTGAGATTCATCTACATTGTTGGGAGTAACAGTAGTCCATTTCATGTAGATTGTATTGTATTATTTGCCACAGTCTTTTTAAAAAAACCTGTTCTAGTGCTAATGGACATTTAGAATATTTTCAGTTTGGGGCCGTTTCAAATTAGTGGTATACCTAATATATTTGACACCCAGCAGCGATCATTTTTACACCACCCTACTACTATAAGATAAAATTATTTTCATTAATAATTATGACAGGAAACACGTAATAATAATTACCAGAGAAGAAATTCAGTGAACATTTTTCACTAGTGAATCTTCAATATTTAATTTTGTCAATTAAAAAAGAAAATAAATATCACAGTACAAAGAAAAAATGGATTAATAGTTTTTAGTTACATTCAATTTTTTTGAAAAGTGAAAAAAATGTATCTATATATATTGGTCTGTCTCAGTAATGTACTAAACATTGCAATTTTGTTTTTTGACCCTCCTCTAAAGTTATCAATGACTTTTCCAGAATTTATCCTTGCCATCTATTCATGTACGGTGGCCTATATAGCCTGATTTGTCAGTCTTTCTTTTGTTTTTCATTTGATAAAGAATGCCTCTTTTTAAGATAATTTTAATTTTGAAAAAATTTCTTTCCCATAAAGAAAACAACTTCTATACAAGTGATTCATTAGGGGCCAGGCTCAGTGGCTCAGCCTGTAATCCCAGCACTTTGGGAGGCTGAGGTGAGTGGATTGCCTGAGCCTGCAGGTTCGAGACCCACCTAGACAACTTGGCAAGACCTCATCTCTACAATAAATAAAAAATTAGCTGGGTGTGGTAGTGCGCACCTGTAGTTTCGGCTACTTGGAAGACTGAGGCAGAAGGATCACTGGAGCCCAGCAGGTCGAGGCTGTGGTGGCCGGGAGCATGCCACTGCACTCCAGTCTGGGCGATAGAGTGAGACTCCAATTAAAACAACAACAACAACAACAACAACAACAACAACAAACACTTTAGGAAAAGTCTTACACATAAAGATAAGTTTGTCAGAGATTCATAAACATCCCATTTCACAATAGAGTCCAGGAATTGCAGTGTGTTTTTGTTTCTTTGGGAATTGTTCTACTGAGTTTTAAGTGATGTCCCCACAGTTGAAAAATTTGAGGACACGTTAAAAAGCCTAAGGTCCCACATAGAATGATAGAATGGAAATAATGTAAGATGTATTTCCTTATCATTGCAATCACTCTGCTATTATTTTTTAATGGTATTTAATGAATTTCAAGTCTAGGAATAAAACTGAAGGATTTGGGGAAGCTGAATGATTCTGAACTCCTAGGAACTTCTACAAACAAAATCTGTGTGGCTAAGTACCTGTGGGCTATTTGTTCATGATATTAATTGGAAGAAAGACATAAAGTAAGTTTTCAAGTTTAATTATATGAAGACTTGGTTCATACAAATACTTGAAAATAACAATATTTCTAGTTTAAGGTATCTCTTAAGTGAGATGTAGTAGAAGGGTTAGGTTTTTCAGTTCCATGCTGGCAGTCTGGATTCTAGTTACAAATGCCCGTTCTTTCATAATCTTCCAATGAGTGGAAGTGAACTGTTCATATATGTTTATGTCCACATTGTAAGCTGAGTGATTTAATCATTTCAGATGGTGGAGTGAGCCCTGGGATCAACTCTGGCCTAAGTGAAGGTTAGCTATCATTTGCTTAACACTAATGTGTCAGGTACTGCATTCAGACCTGGGTGTCTAGTGTTGAGTGAGATGGGTTTTCACATTTAGGAGGGATTAGGTGACAGTGATGATAATTCCAGGCCACGCTTATGCTAAGGGTTAGGAGGGAGTCTTGCTCAGAAGGTAGTGCTGATGACTGAAGGGAGAATTTGATGCAGTTGTATGTGGGTTTTGTTTTGTTTGGGGCAGTATTGGGAGAGAGGGATGATGGTGGTGGTGAGTGAGAAATGCTTTCAGAACTGATCCTCCTGTTGCTTGAGTCAGTTCAGTTGCTAGGGGAGAGACAGGAATATTGCTGGCAGAAGGAGAGATGTCTACACAGGCAGAGACTGTTTTAGGGTTTTGTTGGTGTTAACTCAGTCGGTTAACTCAGTTGGTGTATAGTTCTGGACCATTAAGGGCTTCATAGGTCAGACTGGGTTCATCAGCAGGCTGGTTCTTGGGAGACCACCCTTCCATGCTGTGCTGAGCTCAGGCTTCCGGTCTTGGCACACTGCGGAGTACTCAGATTTGTAATTTTAGATCATTAGAACAGCAGCATTGTTCCCTGTACTAGGAGCTGTCCATAACTGTCTTCTGTTGGTACCCCCAAGGCTTATTGAGGGCTCGTGACCTCTACCTTAGTTTTTTGCAGTTTTCAAGTGTATATGGTGATGCGCAGGGTGTGGTGGTGCAATCTTGTAATAGCAGAACTTTGAGAGGCCGAGGTGTGAAAGTTGCTTGAGGCTGGAGTTCAAGACCTGGGCAACTTTGTCTCTACAAAAGAATTAAAAAAATAGCTGGCTGTGGTGGCATGCGTTTGTAGTCTCGACTACTTAAGAGGCTGAGGTGGGAGGATCATGCCACTGCGCTCCAGCCTGGATAACAGGGTGAAACCCCCAACTAAAAAAAAATGTATTTGGTGATGGGGTACAACCCAACTTATCACTGAAGTCCTGGCATAAACTGACGCATGCCTGAAAATACGTCATTTAGTTTAATAAATGTTTTGGAAAAAGAGCCTCATTTATGAATATTCACTCCTCTCTTACTTTTTAAAATACATATATTCGTTTTTATATTATCAAGAAAGTACTCTGAAAACTCACAGAGTGACATACATTGAATATTCTATTTACACTTATTTTTACCTTTGGGTACCTAAAATATGTTATTCTAGTGTGGACATTTCCTTGTCAAAGACCTGAAAGTTTAACTTCAAACTGACATTTGGTGCCAATTCATTGTTGCAGTATTTAAAATTCTGCTTTCCCTATATTTGTATTTTTTTTTTTTAAACAATTGTGACTTCTTGTTCCTCCTTTCAGTTGGCATTATTTCTTAAGGTGCACTTTCATTCTGTGGGAACTCCCCTTTCTATTCTTTAAAACATACTTGAATTCCTTTTCTTTTTCAGTGTCTTGAGTAGGTCATATGAATATGTACATCATTAACTGCATTCTGTAGGTCTTAGCCAAGGGCTTCTTTTCAACTCTTATAGATCAACATTTATGGGTCATAGTTATTACTTGTGAGCTCATTTTTAAAGTAGATACATGTCTTTGAAGTTTCCAAAAAAAAGTTTTTAGAATTCTTGGATTGTGGTTTGATAGGTTTTTGTAGAGATGAGTATAGGCCTGAAAAACATTCAGCAATTCAGAATCAGAACTAAACAAACAGTAATTGACACCCAGTGGCATAAATTAGAATCATCTTTTCATTCAAGAGCAAACATTGAAGACGTAATTGCTTAATGAAAGCACAATCAGCTCTCATACTTCCAGAAACAGGGGTGCTCCCAGCCTGGCCCCTCAGAAAGTCAACAAGAGAGGAGGAGTCTGGGAAAGGTGCTCTTCCACACTAGATACTTTGCCTTCTCCTCTTCTGATCTCTGTGTGCATACCCCAGTTTACCCCAACTTCATCTTCCCCATACACTGAAAATTAAAATAATTCTAAGAATTACTTTTCCTCAGAAACAATGTTTTAAATGATGCAAAGTGAATATTGTTTTTCTAAATGAGATTTTGGTCTTAGTAAAATTTATTGGGGTAATTATATGCCAAAAATATATTATACAAATATATAAATATATATAAGGTGGGCACAGTGACCCACACTTGTAATCTCAGAGCTTTGGGAGGCTGAGGGCAAGGATTGCTTGATGCCAGGAGTTACAGATCAGCTTGGGAAACATAGCAAGACATACCACTGTTTTTCTAAATTGATTACCCACACACTAGGTCTGTCAAATAGCATGCTTTGATGGAACAGAAAGCCTGACTAACAGAACTTGTTCCCATGTGCTGTATCTTCCTTAGGGCATACAGTTGATGGTCTCTACAAAAAAAAAAAAAACAAAAAATGCCGGGTGTGGTGGCAGGTGCCTGTCCCAGCTGCTTGGGGGGCTGAGGCAGCACATCACCTGAGCCCAGGAGTTGGAGGATGTAATGACCTGTGGTCACATCACTGCACTCCAGCCTAGGTGACAGAGTAAGACCCTGTTTCTTGAAAGCAAAAATAAAATAAAAACACCCCAAACTCCAGAAACCAGAGGAGAACCCTAAAACAAACATAGGCATATATAAGAGATCTATATAAATATAAGCAAAACCTGAAAAAAAACCACCAAAAAATTATAGAAGTAGAAGAGGTCCAGCATAGCAAAGGTCGAGTTACCCCTCTTAGGACATTGTGTGCTCTAAGCAGCCTGTGCCACCCGGTGTCCTGCTGTCACCACACATTCATTATGGCTGAGAACTCCAAATCCCTCCCAGTTGTTCTTATTCTAATGTATTTCTGATCATGCCTGTCAGCTACTAATGTTTTCCTTGCTCCAAGTTAATACCCCAGGACCTGTCCCTCGACCATTCTTTTCAGAACCTGGAAACTTCTGGGGTTTTCAGGGTTTCTTTGATGAAGCAGATCCTTGGAATGTCTTTGGCTCTGGGGGTGTAAAATTTTCCCTCCCTATTTTTAAACTCTACAGCTGGGAGCAATTTTCTTATTGATGTGCCTAAAGCTAGTTAAATCCCTACTCTCTCCAGCAATCTCTCTCTAGATTTATTTAAGATTTAGGTAATATATTAGAAATTGCTGGTGCAAGCCTCTGCTACTCTCTGAGATTGCTGTACCAAGGCACACACCAGCCTTCCCCTTCCCTGTGTCATCTTGCCGGTTCTAGAAGTGGGTCAGGCACCTGTGGTGTGTGTTGGCATTTTCTTTTTTTTATTTTTTATTTTTTGAGTTGGAGTCTCACTCTGTCACCCAGACTGGAGTGTAGTGGCTGCTCCTGGCCACTGCAGCCTCGACCTGCTGGGCTCCGGCGATCCTTCCACCTCAGCCTTCCAAGTAGCCGGAATTACAGGCGTGCACTACCACGCTCGGCTAATTTTTGATTTATTGTAGAGATGAGGTCTCGTCAAGTTGCCCAGGCGGGTCTCGAACCCGTGGGCTCAGGCAATCTACTCACCTCAGCCTCCCAAAGCACGGGATTACAGGCTGAGCCACCGAGCCTGTCTTGTTGGCATTTTCTACTGGGTTTGAACATTTGTGTATGTGCAATAGAAGGAAAGTTCAACTAAGTAAGCACATTTTCTTTCAAAGGGGTCGAAACTCAGATTGGATGAATATTGCTTAAAACACGAATGCTTTTGCAAGGTTATCTGCACAGATATGTTGAATCTCACCTGGTCCATAGTGATTCCACATTTACCTTGTGTTAGAGCTTAGGAACAAAAGTCATCATGTGAACAAAGTGTGATTCTTAAAAGGTAATGTGGTATCTATTTCCACTTGTGAATTGTTTTTCAAGGAAAGAGTGGGTATGCAACCCCAGGGAAAATTAAGTTTTTATCCTCATCATTTATTTGGCATGTGAGGCAAGAATGGGAAAAAGAAAACCAAGGGAATTCTAATGTATATACAGAGAGAGTGTTTTTTTTTTAAACCTAAACAATGAACTCTTTCTATTTGAAATAACTAAGTAAAAAATAAGATTTTACTTTGTGTCTGTTTCAGCGGGAAAGCTGAACCACAGGAGTCCTTTACTGTCTGTGTACTATTTGGCTCTGTCCTGTGTGTTATAGATACTGCCCTCATGTTCAGGAGGCAAGCAACCCCAGGGTGCTATATGAAGAAACTAAAGAGAGACTCACCACATCTGAAATGCTAAACTGGGACTTAAGCCCACATCTGACTTAAAAAAAAACCTTTTTTTTTTTTTTTAAAAGTAGAGACAAGGTCTTACTATTGCCCAGGCTGGTCTCAAATTCTACCTACCTCAGCCTACCAATGTGCTGAGATTAAGGCATGAGCCACCATGCCTGGCCCAGATCTGACTTCTTTTGAAGCCCATTTTCTTTTCATTTTCCTCATCTGCCTTCAGAAGGACCTCATGGGTAGTATAATTCTGTCATCATAATCCCAGGGATGATGTCCTCTCTATTCTTGATGTTTTCTGGTTCCTTGCAAGGGCAAGTGCCAGGAGAGTCAGAGAGCTTTTTTTTTTTGAGTTGGAGTCTCTGTCACCCAGACTGGAGTGCAGTGGCCGCTCCCGGCCACCACAGCCTCGACCTGCTGGGCTCCAGCAATCCTTCG